>NW_027192148.1:1356904-1357502 GCF_041956525.1 Rhizomucor pusillus
AAAACATACGCAGTTCAATTTTGGGAGTCCAAAAGTTATTGCATTTACCTGTGAGGCAAAAATTTTCGCGGAATGTAAACTTCCGGGAGGAAGGGTTGCGGGAGGTTCCACCACTAAATTTCACTCAATGTATGCTGTGCAACAAAGAGTTGCCTAATTAGTGGCAAAAAGGTATTTTTGTAGGAAAGAAAAGCAAAAGCAAAACGACTGAAAAGGGCGTTGCTAAAGAGCAATTCTTTCCGGGCCTGGCAGCTCGCAAAGACTTTGACGGTGTCAAATCGGAGGGGGCTTGCACAGACCAAAGAGATGGTACTGTTATAACCATTTCTGCCATAAAGGTTCAATGTGTATCGATGGCATATCAATGCTATGGATAATATTCATTGAATTGAATGGATTTGGCCAAGGTGATCCCTATGTTTGGGTATCGCTGAGGTTTCAAAACATTCACCGAACAACTCTGGATGCTCAAGCTTATTGCTTCAACATCTATGAGTTGTAGGAAAACTTTAGACTGGCAATATGGATTATGGAGATAAAGACTCGACCGCTTTCTTTCAGGAGAAGCAGTTGTGGTTCTTTCCATAAGGTATATTCG
>NW_027192148.1:1367113-1367884 GCF_041956525.1 Rhizomucor pusillus
CGGTACTCTAACAGCTCTTAAGCAAACATTGCACCGGTTAGACCGATTTCATGGCTTAAGAAAAAGCTGTCAAAAAGAAAAGAGAACTCTTCCCAGGATCCATGCCAATGTCCCTATGTTCATCTGCGTTGCCGCATAGAATCCATGTCTTGGTGCTGGAATATTAACCAGCTTCCCTTTCGATAGGATGGTCCAAAGGACCATTTGGTAAAACGGAACTACCCTATCTCTTAGGATCGACTAACCCTCGACCAACCAATGTTCTCGAGGAACCCTTCTCCACTTCAGTCTTCAAAGATCTCATTTGAATATTTGCTACTACCACCAAGATCTGCACTAGAGGCTGCTCCACCTAGGCTCACGCCAAAGGCTTCGATGCTAATAACCTCCACGCCTGCCTACTCGTCAAAGCTTCGCTTAAACTTTGACGGCAAAGTATAGGCGGCACGCTTCAGCGTCATTAATTTTCAGGGCTGGTTCATTCGGCAGGTGAGTTGTTACACACTCCTTAGCGGATTCCGACTTCCATGGCCACCGTCCTGCTGTCTAGATGAACCAACACCTTTTGTGGTGTCTGATGAGCGTGCTCTTTGACGCCTTATCTTTGCGTTCGGTTCATCCCGCATCGCCAGTCCTGCTTACCAAGAACGGCCCACTAGAAGCTCAGCATTCGACGGTTCAAGCTCATATTCAAGCAGCAAGAACGTCTTACATATTTAAAGTTTGAGAATAGGTTAAGGACATTGCGTCCCCAAGACCTCTAATCATTCG
>NW_027192149.1:0-50313 GCF_041956525.1 Rhizomucor pusillus
GCCACGCTCATCAACAGCATGGCCCTGCCCATCTTCGTAAAAAAATGATTGCTCATTTCGAAATGTAAAAGTGTAGAGATGAAGAAAAATCTCGGGTTTCAGAAAGCTGACGTGTTTATATAGGGATGGATTTGCCAAGCCTTGTGCGACAACTTTTTCTGTGGATACGACATTTGATTTCTCCTCGAGCGCAAAGATTTCTGGGCACATATGACTTCTATTTTTTGTCAACCCGCGACTTCAGAATTGGCTGAGCGCGACATTGATTTTGGGAAAGAGTGTATTTCGGTGGCGTCATCATCATCATCTGATGGATTATCCTTAAGGACCTTGATACCAGGTCGGTGTAGAATATGGAGCTCAGCAATAAAATATCCATTGTTCTGGATAATGGTAGCGACCTTGAGGTGACATCCGATCCGGGTGATGGAACTAACGCCATATAACTCGTTTTCCGTGTCTAGCATCATGATTTTGTAGGGATAGTGTATCCCTTTTCTCCACTGAGGACTTGTGATAGTTGGATCCGATACCAATATGAATAATGGCGGATCCGAGGCAACGACATTGAATTGTAGCGCACTCCGGTTCATTCATGCATTGCATGCTCTGTTGTATTGTCTGAATATGATACTAGACCAGAGCGCATCTACGAATTGTTCTGCTGATGATTCGAGTCTAAAGTGACGTATACCGTCCAAGGTCAAATTGCTGATCAATGGATTCATTTTGGTGCAGAATCATCGTTTTGGCTCGATAAATCTCGAATGCCTGGCATCTTGCGGGTACATTGTTACACGTTCCTTTTCGAAAATAAAGTTTTTCTTTGAATTCTTCTGACATATTGTCAAGAAGATATTCGGATAGGGATAGAACGTCTGATTTGCGGCCTTTCTCGAATCTGTTTTCAGAGGCCCACACAAAATTTCTGAATCTTTGCAAGGCATGGATTCTTGATGTTCGGCTTTTAGACATTTCGTATGTTCCCCAGAGGATGCTAGCAAAAGTGTTGTCAGCGAAAGGAGTATGAGCAGATCCGATGATGGAAATTATTGGCATGATCGAATGCCACAATAACTCCAACGGAGCATCGATATAGCACGAGTTGTATTGGTTAGGATTCAACAGCAAGCTGTAACCTTCAGAGGTGATCTTTGCGGCATACTCGTGCTCTATTTGGTCAGTCATGCAGCTCGGAATATCATCCAGACGTTGATCTTCGAAAAAGTCGACTTGTGCATCCAAAGAAATAAACCCTCTCATCATCGATCACCATGTGCTTTAGTACGTATGTTACTTCGATATCGTTTGGATCGAGAGGTAAACAGGTTTCCTCAGTAGCAGATTGGAGATTTTTTCATGTGCACTCAGATTTGCTGGAGGCCATCCAGAATCAAAGAGCTTGCGCCTATTCCTTTAAATACGACGCGCTTCGCAAGCTCTGCGGGTCTTTTAATACAAATAAAATATCCTTAGTCTCGTCCTATATACTGGGATAGGAATGTCCAAAATTCACTCCGTCGGCTAAGGATATTTTATTTGTATTTAAAGGAACAGGCGCAAGCTCTTTGATTCTGGATGGCCTCCGCTGCGCTATTTTCATCCAACTTGACAGGTCTGAAAGTTGGCAACGTCTGTGGGTTGATACCGGAAAGCTCTGTTGTTTTCGAGCGCGTCGCAGTTTCATCGTCCGTGGATTCTTCAAAGATGGCTGTCGCTTGTTTGGTACATTTTACTGCCCAACTTAGATTTTCTCACACGGGGTCTTCTAGTGTACGTTTGTAGCATCCCATCGTTTTCGTAAAATTGACGCACATATCTTCATCGCTCTTAATCATCTGTAGTAAATGAGGAACGACTATGGACATAGATTGATTGCGGGTGATGAGTCGATACAGAACATTATGGAACGCTTCCACTGCATTTGTGGTCTGTGCTAGGAAGTTGCGCAAAAAAAGCCTTCTTGTAGGAACCGCTGTTGAAGATCATGCTTCTAACTTTGGGCTGCAGCCACCATCTGACCCAACGCTTGCAGCGTGGAAACTCGTTCACAAGTTCAATAACTTTTGCATCGAATTCGGATTCTGAAGACGTTGTCCGAATGATATATGTCAATTGCAGAAAGCAGCTGCGTGCTTCAGGCAATACGAAGGTGTGGTTGCTGCTGATACGTTGAATTGACTGCATCCAATGCATGTAGCAGCCTTTTAAATATTTAAATATTTAAGTCCATTGACTCTTCCATTTGTGTAAGCGTGAACTGCAGTTAGAAATCCATGTATTTCGCGGATAAAAAGCCCATCATGAAACCGAGGACATTATCGTCAACTAAATCGATTGCAAGTACTGTAAACAATACTTTAAAATATTTTTCAAAGTATTTTTCCGTCAATCCGTTCTTTATCGCCTGAAAGATGACATCGTGTTTGCGAGGTTCTGGCGAATACAAAAGAGAAATGCAAAGATAATAGCCGGTTTTTAAATCTTTGTATGCCACGTCCGTTACGATAGGAAATTTCGAAAATTTTCATCGTAGGCGGAAAGAGCATGATGAGGAAGTAGATTTGCACGATGTATGCATGGATGATATCGTTCTCGTATTCCTCTCGATTTGTGCAAACGCTGAAAATAGGTCGCCCTTAGTAGCAACATTCATACGGGTTTTACTCTTAGTGATCTCATAGGTTGCTCGTTCTCTGTTGCCTAAGATGGGGTTTGATCTCACGCAAGCAAGGTGCTACGGCACCGGTTGCAGGATTTGATACTGACCGTAGCTGCCTTGGCAGACGAAACATGCCCCTTTCTGAATATTCGTTCATTTGCGTTTTTTTCTTCTTCGCTTAGGTGCTTCGTCAATTACGGCTTTTCGGCATTATGATTATGGATGCCTTGATGACTAAACGCACATTGGTCGCCCGAGAAGACGAAAAATGTTTCGGCAGGGCAGCCGTAATGAATAAGACGATGGTCACACCCCGCACCACTTTTCTCCAGCTGCTTCTCCAGGGCCTTTTATCGACATTAGGTCGAAGGTGCTGTCCATTCAGCCGACACTATCCATTCTTCCACACAACATGGCTTCATCGTTTCCTCTTGTATCGTCGTATCTCAGGCTTCGACTTCGAGTATCGGTTGCTATGACTTTCCCGCATAGCCCAACCGATGTCAAGATTGAAGTCGACGTATGCATTCTTTGCAGGATCAAATTTTGGTTCGGCGACCTCTTCGAAGTCTCCACTGGGAAACCTCTTGTTGAAAAACGTAACTGGAGTGCCTGGCATTTCGAGTTGTAATGTCAGGACAAAAGCGAATTTAGTTTTGTGACTACCCTTGCAGAGGGGCAGGATGTGGGGAGGGGGCTGGATTTTTCGTGGCCATCAATCTCTTTTGACTCTGAGCCCAGAGCATAGCTCGTCCTTTTCTTGCATAACCAGTCTTTTCCCGTCATGCCAAAAGGTTCGTTAAGATTTCTGGCAATGTACTTTTAAACCCTAACCGATGCACCTGGACTTTTAGCAAGATCGACTTCTGCAGCTGTAAAACGAAAGGGACGTCCACCGAAAAAGAAACTCAGAGATGAAGACGGCAAAGGAGCAGGAACGGATGACCTTGATTACATGGAAGAGGAGAGCGATCAATCGTTTGGTGAGGACGAGTTGGATAATTTGAGCGAAGGAGATTCGGTACACCGAGGCAAGAAGCGCGCCCGAGGCAGCAAAGCAGGCGACAAGTCGAAGCGACAAGCGACGCCTGTGAGTAGTACCTTGGCTACGGTTGCCTCGTCACCTGCGCAAGATCCGGACAGCGACCGCGATGAAATTGGCGAGACCAAAGTGGACAGTGGAGGAAACCTACTTGGAGGTAATAAGCATATTTGCTGCTGCGTGTAGACGTGTCTGGTATTCACGCTTTTGTCCCCCTCTTTCACTTTGTGTGCGGCAGGTCGACAGTATAAAGTTCCAACATTTTCGCTACCAACACGCGGCAACAAACTGTTCATGTTTTCAAAGGATCCTGCAGCCTTGCTTGGATTCCGTGACAGTTTTGTTTTCATGAAGAAGAATCCAAAACTCGTCAAGGTGCACATCACGGATGACGAAAAGGGATACCTGGTCCAGCGCAATCAAATGAGATCAACTTTCCGGACACGAGAAATATCAGTTGTCACTGCTCGATCTGTTTTCAAGCAGTTCGGTCACCGTGTCGTTAAAAAGGGCCGCAAAGGACGCGACGATTATTACTACACGGGCGAAGAGGAAGGCGAATCAGATGAAAATTCGGCAGATGAAGGCAAGGATCTATCAAAAGATCCTTGGTCACCAATAGTGAGCAGCCGAAACAACCTGACAAACAGGAAACTGACGAAGGATGTGGCACCGGTTGTCAACGAAGTGAATTGGCTGCATCACGTAGCAATGTCTATACGCAATTTCAATACACAAATATGCGAATACCGTCGCGACAATCCATCGTTCTATGATATAAATACCCGTGTACACCAAATACCGTCGGCGCGGCAACCGCTTCGTCTATTGAACGAAATCAAAGAGAAACAAGCTACACTAGAGGACAAGGACGGAGAACAAAAGCAAGCAGTTACCGTGGAATCTGGGGATGCTGCCGCACAACAACGACAAAGTGCTGGATCAAGTACCACCGTCGCGGCCAACGGAGCTGGAGGCGCACGATCAGCACCAACAAACTCAGTATCATCTGTACCTGCAGTCTCAGCGTCAGCGCCGGGCATGGCTGCAGCTACAACTGTACCGACATCAACAATGACAGCGGCAACAGCAGCAATGACAAGCACACCCATGCAGGCTTCTGCGACCCCTATTAATACGTCAGCGGCAGCAGCAGCGGCAGCGTCAATGCCTTCAGGAATACCTCAAAATCCTTTGCAACAAGCGCAAATGCGTCCAGGCAATCCGTTTGCAATGCAGCACTTCCAACAGCAACAGCAGCAGATGGCATTGTATGTTTGTGGGAATTGGTTTTGATAAAAAGAGCTTTTACTAAGAGTGTGGTCGTTTTCAGTAGACGGCAGATGGCAGGTGTACCGCAGGCGCAGCAAGCCATGTACTACCAACAGCAAGCCATGCGACCGCCAGGAGCATACATGGGATACAATGCAGCAGCACAGCAACAAGCGCTGCTTCAGCAGCAACAGCAACAGCAACAACAACAACAACAACAACAACAACAGCAAATGCCAGGGCAGTCCATGGCCCCACAGAGCGGATTATACACAAGCATGGGAGCAAGCAATCCATATTCTTACATGCATTCAGGAGCCATGTAGGCGACGATGATGGTTACATGATAGGAAAAGAATATGGAGAAGCAGCTTTATTACACATCATGAAATAAGAATGATATAGCCAAAAAAGGGAAAGATACAGAGAGAGAAAGAGGACAGATGACATGTTTAATGCTGTGCCCATTGAATGGATTTGAGATCGATGCCTTCTTGCACCATTTCCCAGAGAGGAGACATGTCTCTAAGTTTCTGTACATGCTGGCTGACCTTGTTTACAACAAAGTCGACTTCAGCTTCAGTGGTGAACCGGCCAATACCGAATCGGATGGAGCTGTGTGCCATTTCATCGTCGGCACCCAGCGCTCGCAAAACATATGAAGGTTCGAGAGATGCAGACGTACACGCTGAACCCGAAGAAAGAGCGATATCCTTCAATGCCATGAGCAAGGATTCGCCTTCAACGTATGCAAATGAGAGGTTGACGCATCCTAAGTTTGAAAAATGTCAGAATTCAGTCTTTGTGCAATAGCAAAGAAGCGATAGCGCACCTGGATAAGACTTGACGGGGTCACCATTTCGTGCAACATGATCGACGTTGGAAGTAATGCCATCGATGAGACGCCTGGAAAGCATAGAGATACGCTTGTGATCATACTACGAATTCATCATCAGCGATCTGTATTCCCATTTACATAGAAGAAATGGAAAGGATTCTGCTGATCCCTCAGAACCCCTGCACACTGGTCACGGCAATAGCTCTGCTTACGCTCCACTGGAGCGCATCGTCTACAATCCCGAAGAACTGTATCCGAAAGTGCAGCCCATTGCTCATTCACGCGAATATTAACGTGCCTGCTAAACGGCACGATTCGTCACAGGGCCAGCAGTTCCTCCTGCTGCGTATCAAATGAATGCTTACCTCCATTTCTTCACTGGCAATCCGGCAAGCCTCGCCCAACCCGACAGCCAAAGGAGCAGGGACGGTACCACTGCGGATACCGCGTTCTTGGCCACCACCGGTCTGGATAGCCTCCAATCTGACTCTCGGTCGTCGACGAACGTAGATGGCACCAACACCCTTGGGTCCGTACAGTTTGTGACCAGAGATACTCATAAGATCGATGTTCATGGCGTTAACATCGATGGGAATCTTTCCGCAAGCCTGAGCTGCATCGGTGTGGAAGAAGACTTTCTTGGAGCGGCAGAGTTTACCAATTTCCTCGATCGGCTGGATGACTCCGATTTCGTTGTTGACAGTCATGACCGAGACGAGGGCAGTGTCAGGACGAATGGCTTCCTCCAATTGCTTCAAGTCGATGATACCGTTGCTTTGAACAGGCAGATACGTCACTTCGAAACCTTCATCCTGGAGAACACGGCAAGAATCGAGCACGCATTTGTGTTCCTACTCCCAAACCCTATTAGCAAACCTTGGATGCACGCAGGTTAACACAGCAATGTACGTACAGTTTGGGTTGTAATGATATGCTTCTTCTTGTTCTTGTAGAATCGAGCAACGCCCTTGATACTGATATTGTTGGATTCGGTGGCGCCAGAGGTAAAGATAACTTCCTTGGGATCGGCACCGACAAGCTTTGCCACTTGCTATCATGCAAACATTCCCCATCAGCAATTTTTTCTTTTCTCTTTTTCCATGTGCGACACTTACAGCTCTGGCATTCTCTACAGCCTTTTCCGTCTCCCAGCCGTACTGGTGAGTTCGTGAGTGCGGGTTACCGTAAATGTCGGTCATGTAGGGCATCATGGCATCAAGCACACGCGGATCCAGAGGAGAAGTCGCTTGCATGTCAAGGTATATAGGTCGTCCAGCTGCAACTGCAGAAGCGTTCTGCATTCCAAGTGACTCTGTTTGTGATCAAGGACAATTTGGCGTCGTCAATTTTAGAAAAAATTACAGAGTTAAGGATAGCAAACTCACCTTCCAAGCGACTCGCAGTAGGAGGCTCTGCTGTGACAGCGGCATTTTGACGAGCAAGCGAGGTCTGTGAAAAAGCTCGGTAAGCTGCAGGCACCAAGCTTCTCTTTGTAGCAGTCAAGACAGCAGTCTTGAATACACCTTGATTGGCAAATGTCCTCAACATGTTTGCAAAAGCAAGGAAGAAAGAAGAAAGAGCAATCGGATTTCATTTGCGCATCAGATGGATCTGATGCTGAATTCTGGTAGCAGGACCGTGGCTGACAAATCCCGGCACACCGAGTTGCCGCGATTTCACCCACACATATTGCACAAGTAGATGATGTTTGCGGAAAGTACAAAAGCTGACAGAGGACATGGAGACCTTCTACAATAGTAAGCGCAAACATACAAATGAGATAGGCGCAGGGCATCTTTTTCTTACATAGCCATGAATTTGCGAGGAATTTAAACCTGATAGCCTAAAACATACTCAATAGGATGACGCTACCCTTCTTCTCCAATAACAAAACGAACATGAGGTCCAAATTTTCTTGTATAATAAGTAAATAATTGCAGTCGAGACAGATAAGAAAGTATAGTATTCGATATCAAAATAAGGGTTATTTATCGCTTGCGGCCCCGTCAGTGGGGATACTGGTTTCTGTTGTAGCGCCAGTGTTGGCTCCCACCGAATTGACGTCTGATACGGACGAAGATGTTGAGTTGGACGATGTGTAGACTGCCGGTGTATTCGTGTAATACACCGGTGGTATCTGCTGATGATAACTCGACGGTGTTGCTAGTAAACAATAAAGAGGAGGAGGGATGTTGTTGACAGTGGTGACATTATTCTGCTGTTGCCTGTTATTAAAACCAGGAGAAATGATAGGACCAGCTGCAGGAAAAGTTGAATATCCAATCATGCATCCTCCTGCCTGAGGATGGGAATACGCAGCTGTCCCATTGCAGCACTCAAAACTAGTAGGTGGAGGTGAGGATCGGCAATGCTCACGTTGCGGTTGACTGTAGTAAGGATATACAGCGTTTGAGGAAGATGCAGGCTGAGGGTATACTGGACACGCGTAGCAATTTGGTACAAAGCCGGCACCGTATGAATCAGAGGACATATCGATGTAGCCTATGTAATAACAGCAACGTACGTAAATTTGCGTTTCTTTTCTGGACACGAGGACGACAAGAATACCATAAATGTAACTAGTGCTTCCTTGTTGTACGATGGCTCCTCCTCCTTCTCCTCCATTGTTATTTGCTCCTCCAGCGGTGCTGTATCAATGGTCTGGTCAGTTGCACGGATCATTTTTCCATTTACGCATCTTGACTATACCTTGTACGCTGACGCTCTAGTATACGCCTTTGCCAAAGATATTTGGAGTTAGGATTGCCTTTGACCGTTTTACCTCCAGGTCCAGATACATTAGCAGCCTGCATCCCTTTTGGTCCACGAATCAGGTCGTACTCGACCTAAAGAAAGAGACATATTTCTATATGAATATGGGGCCTTCTTTATCCATTGTGCCTTTGCGTCGCTGACCTCCTCACCCTGACATGTAAGGAGCTCTTCTGATCAGTTGAAAAATTGTCGATCCTTTTTGTCATGCGGTGTCCCTGGAAAGGAAAGCTTACCTCGGCTAGGCTTTTGAATCCTCCGCCATTGTAGATCGCACTGTGATGCACGAAAACATCCTGGGCTGGCAAATAACAGCAATTTTTCTTCTTAGCATTTTCGCTACTGGAAAGAATCGATGTGGGCAATCCGAACCTTTGCCATCAGCTGAAGTTGCCAACGTTTTATCGACCGGGATGATGAAACCGTATCCTTTTGTCGCATTGAAAAACTTTACATGTCCAGTTTGACGAGGCCCTGCAAAGACAGCCATTATGCTCTGTTATCAATCAATCAACGAGTAGGATGGAAGAGTATGTTGATATATATGTATGAGCAACAAAACAACAGCAGTGCTTTTGACGACTTATGACATACATCGATGATTTTATAAATTTAATGTCGTTAGGGTGTATGTGTAAGGTGTAAACGAACAGAGAAAAAGAAAATAAAAACTGTGAAAAGAAGAAGAAAGAGATTGTTGGAACCCATGAAAGGAAAGGGATAATATACCAACATTTTGAAATGCAAGGTGATAATGATATGCGTAGTGAGACTATGCGCGAGTCTAAAAGGCAGCAGACTTTTACCGTGACGACCAGCAACGCCGTTGTCAAGTACAACGCGTGAATCGTGTGTGCGTGCTATCGTCACGATTTTATTGTAATTGCAGTATCAAGGAAAACAAGGTCTTCCTGGCAGCAAACTATCCAGTTAATGGTTTATTTTCAATTCAAGGACTAGGGAACCAAACTACTCGAAATTATAGCTATAGCACGGCGACAAGACTGCTTGGAAAGAGCACTATCCCTATATTGTGAGAATATTTCCACTCGATTGTTTTCCCGTCATCTTGTCGGACCCCATCCACAAATAGAACACACCTTGCAGTATGTATTTCCGGCTGCGTATGACTACTTGGTTCTCACTGCTGGAAGCTATCTTCCGAGCGTTGCCTCACCTTTGTGCAAATGGTGATACTCTAGACTATTTACTAGTACAACTTGTACCACCTCGTTCCACAACAAGGGACTTTCTTTTTTGTTGTTCTAGTCAACAGATACGCCGAGATAAAGCCCTCTTGTTAACCGTTGTGCGCACGTACAGCATATAATTCACGATAGATGTACGTTCAGTCTTTGGTGTGCATTTCATCCATTGAAATGAGTGCACCGTGATGCAATACCTGATAAAGTTGTCTTAGGACTGGCCATCCTACCTGCATACTATTCCATGCTGTAAACTTGCAACATATTTCTAAAGATATATATGCTGATATATTTGCGTGCGACGAAGCAAAACATTTACATATGTTCTATAGATTGGGAGTTAAAATGCGTACAGGGTAGGTCATCATTGATAACAGGATAAATTGACTTGAGCGAGACTGCAAAACAAAGGTATGTGGCTTTATGAGTGAGCTATGCATGCAATTATCAAAATACATTGTGCAATGGTAAAGAAAGTAATAGCAAGATTGTAAGATGTTGTAAATGTAGAAAAGTAGAAGGGTGTCGTGCAAGGTATTAGTGTCTGGGTATGCTAGACTTGCAAACAACAGTGGTAATGTGCGTTGGAAGTCTAATGTTGTCGCACTATGTGAAATACTCCCGCGATTATTATATAGTACGCTTTTCAAGCTATATAACCGTATCGATTTCCTGATGCAATGCCCAGAGCCAGGTTTCTTTTTCTTGTCTGTCGCGCGCAAGGAATGTCCACAGGGTGCCTTTCCGGCCTGTTCTGTGACCAATTTTCAAGGCAGTGAACGGTTTGATGAAGGGATGAAGAACTTTTGGGCGCCAAATAACGAATGTATTGCTGCCTGGACCGTCGCTGCTTACAGTGCCGTCAGCGAACATTTTGGGTGGCTCTTTAGCCGGTATCCTATGGGTTTGACTATGTTCATCCGAGTAAACGTATGCGGCATCCAGTGGTATTGTCTTGTGATAATTGTACATTGTACTCGACATTGCTTCGTTTGTCCAGTATTTACGTTGCCACATCTTGAATATGATTAAACATTTGTTGACAGTCAACACGCAGAATCTATGACGGTACGTTTTTTGCCGGTTATTGCGTACATACAGAGTACCAAATTGCTAAGACTTTGTGGTTAGACGAAACAATAGAAATATGAACATATATCAAATGGTTTTTTACCAAGATACTCCGTTGCCATTCGGCACGCTGCAGTCGATAACCAAGTCTGGTGTTTTTCTCCAAGTCAAGACCACTGGTGGCCTGACGCTGGCATGCCTGTATAGCACGGCGGATGCGCATGATCCAGTCGAATGCAATTTGGACGCTTTCCGTTTCAAACAGCAGCACTTGATTATTTATATGCAGCTCAAAACTTCTTCGCCGCAGTTCAGGGCCTGCTTTCACTGTACCGTACGTATCCTCTCTGGCAGGCCGCACGAGTGTAGCTTGTGCTAAATCCATGATTGCGAAGGCAGCATTCAAATTCCTGGCTTGCCGCGAAAGTTCTGCTTCCAATAAAGCTTTAGCATCTTGTTCCTTCTTCAGTGCTACCGAAGAAGATCCACTGCCGTTCCGAAGAAGTCGAGCGACAGACTTAATAGTTACACCGCCGGCGTTCGATCGAAAAGAAAACTTTGAGTAGCGTGAAAAGCCAACGGATGTGAGGCGCGCTCGATTATCCAAAGTAGTTTCATCTGTACAGTGAGGTTTCTCAGCGCGAGAAATATCGAGCAGTATAAGTAAGCTTCCATCGATGATCAAGTGGATTTGGCGCCTGACTTTGGGAGGCTTTCCAAAAGGATCTTTCTTTGGAAAGGTCCAAATGACAAGATCACCTTCCATGATAGGTGACGGTAGCTAAATAAGCAACCATTAGATATTGATATGAACGCAATCAAATGTCATGTTCCTACTTCGCCTTGATCAGGATTCTTATACGGCAACAATTCAAGTTGATGAGTCTATCAAATCGCGCGAGACCTGTATGTTAGAGGACAGAAAAATGGCCAAATTTTGGATTCAATTATCAGCAGCCGCCTACCTGCTCAATGATCTGAGGTCCTACGAGGAACGTAGCAGAAGGATCTGTAATCCATTCTAGTCGAGGTGGATTGCTGACGGTGCGCCAACACAGGCCAACGCGATCCTCGAACCAGTCCAATGGCCTTATCTTTTGCTGGTCAAGCATCCGTAAAATACTCTCCTTAACATCAGCTAGCCGTATGTTGTTGTTGTTTGCAACTATGTCGCTTCCGATAGGTATACGGATATGGATATTGTTCAGCGTAGGGACACAAATATCTATGCTCGGTGGGACGGGGAGTTTTGCAGTCGAAAGTCGGTAGAGCGCCATGTACCATGCTTGAGATTGGGAGATCGTGCGAGCCGAAAACATGAACGATAAGACTCGTGCTTCTTCTGCTGTTCGGAATTGTAGCCGCCAAGTATAATCTACCGATGATGTAAGGCTCAACCTGGCTGTATTGACACCATGCTTTATGCCTGGCAAGAGGTATATCACATGCGTCAGGACTCGTGGTCTAAAGACGACATCCTAATTATTTCAAGTTTAATTCTTACGATGAATAGCTCAATCCGGACAATTAGAGTTTCTATCCACTTACTGTGATAGCATACAGTTCGAGTCGATCGTAATATAGTACAGCTTCAAATTCTCGCCAGCGAGGTCGGTTCTGCCGCAGGCTCACGCTACTTGCTAGTTCACCAGTCAAGTTTTGCTCGCTGCGATACCATGACATTTTCATTGCGCATAGCAGAAACCCCTTTTTAATTATCACGTTTCGCTTTTTCGCTATTCGCTTAGTCTGCAGCAAAGGGATCCTACTCGGTTGGTCAACGGAAGGCTCCAATAAACTTTCGCACGATCGAGTTGATATCGGTGCGGCAAGAGATACGTGAATGTCGTTTCTACTGTGCGAATGGTGTATAGGAACTGTGGCAGAGCCGTGATTATCATGCAAGAATTGGTTTTGGGGATATTCGATAGGTGAAGTTGGACTGCTGGGCGGCTGTTCGTAAATGAACGGAAGATTCATGCAAGATCTGTATCCGCGTTGGTCGTTGTTGTGGATTTGAAACCTCTCGACAGCGTACGTGTCTTTTGCTGTCAAACTAAGGCGTTGTCTTTCATCAGTACGATGTAACTGTATCGACCTTTTAAAGGTTATTCAAACTTAATTAGCTATCATTAGATTATTATGCTACCTTTTTGCCGCCATGCCATGTCGAGTCTGGCCCAACTCGTCAGCTACACTGATAACTTTGGTCTGATCGTCAAAGTTCTCCGTGAATTGCAAATGCTTTGACAGTGACGCATCTTGAAAATCAGCGTTATCTTTCAAGTCAGGTGCGCATGCAACGAGATCATCATTTGTATAGTCGGCCAGCATAACGCTTGACGTTGGAGTTCTGGGCGAAATGGTCGAGTCCGGCGTGGTGGAAGGAATTCTATCTACCTGGTTGCTGCTCTTTAAAAGTGCTTGCTGCTCTGAGGGCTTCCCGTTGCAATTCAGAGTTTGCAAGCCAATCGTCTGCATGTTGCCATTGTCTTGTACAAAAAAGAGCTCGTATTCGTTCCACAAGGGAATCTTACTGAGAACCACGAGTTTGGATTGAATTGAACCCCTTTTAGGTATGATCGGGGTCTGCCTCTCGATTTAGCAACAGCGCCGATCGCGAACGAAGCTCTTTTCAATGTATAATCTCTGTTGCTTTCTTGACCAAAGGTAACAGAAGAGGATACAAGAGGAAAAAGCAAAGCGTACCTGAAGCAGAAACAAGTACCTGACTTTTCGGGTAAGAGCACGCCTGTTTCTGTTCAAAGGCGCTTCGGATGGCCTATCCAGATTTTGCCGATGAGCTTCTAGCCTGTCATTACTGGTTCCGATCTTTTGCAAAAGAAAGTCTTCTCGACAATCTGGATATCCCACACTTGGTTGCAAGAAGGATTTCCTTTCAGACGAGGATATTTGGACTTTATACAGTATACCATCATGGGTGGTTTACATCGTAGATCTTTTTCCCTGTGTAACACACTCATCTATCATAGGATTGTACCCTGACACGGATAGACACAGGTGCTAAACATCTTTTATTACGTTCAAATACACGGGTAACATACGATGCAAAGAGTCTCAAATTTTTAAGATCAATCTGCAGGAGATCAGTCTATCACGGGTAGCAAGTTTAACGGGCAACTAGTTCAATAATAAACCGAATATCGTTACCACAGTCATTCGAGCGCACCTGATGCAGCTGATGGGTTGCACATTCCAGCAGACGGACGTCCTCTTGCGTAATATCACTAGTATAATTTCAGGCGAGGATTGGATCTCATGAATGCAGCCAATGAGGCAAACAACGTAAGAAGATCAGATCAAGTAGGACATAAAATAATCCATTTTTCTAACGATGACATACGTAAATATGAATTAAGAGATAGCTACATGCACACATGCAAAAGTGAAAAGGTGAAACGAAGAAGAAAGAGTGAATAAAGGGTAGACTGAATAGGAAGAGAGTTAAAGAATGAGTATGAAGAGAAAGAGACAGAGAAAGAGGGGATAAAATACAATCGGGCACAATGACAAAGTTTCCGTATGGTGGTCAAGATTAAGCCTTTTCTTCTGCTCGCACGCGTCGACCTGGGAAGCAGCATGTAATGCAGTACCAAAACGACGAGATCAGGAGAGCAACCATTGCGCCCAAAGTCATCCACATAGACGGGCCGAGGTGTCCAGTAGCATCAGAGACACCAGCATCGCGTACGCTGTTGATACCCTTCAGAGAAATAACGAGCAATATGACAAAGACGACAATCATGACGAGGGCGGAAACAAAAGTAACGAATGCGGCTAGTAAATCGCTACCTCGTCGGAAACCACTCATAAGGGTGATGATCATAGCAAAGAAGGTGAGGCCAAGGCCAATCCAGTACAGAATAAAGTTTGCTAGGAACACTCTGTCGAGATTTTGCAAACCGTCGACTGCAGCATTGGGGATTTCACCTGCAGCGTCAACTATAAAGATAATTTATATGAGCAATCCGTTTAATGTCACGAATCATACGAAACTCACCCCAGTTGTATGCGGCGACTGGATTGCTGCACTGTGTCACCTCTTCGTTGCGCCCAGTACAATAATTCCTTAAAAAGTCTTGTCAGAAAGACATGCTGATCCCTTGTGCGGAGAATGTTTTGTTTATACATTACCATAACCCGAAGTCGACGAATTGACTTCCTAGATGCAGACGGGCAAAGTATAATTCGCGTAAGAAAGGCCTAGGTTGAAGAAACGAATTCATTAAGGACTAGCAATTTTAGTTGATGCATCGGAAGCCGGGTGTCGTACCTGTTGTACGTATTGCCTATCATTGTAAATATCTGCAGTACGAGAGCGGCAAAGTCGAAAAACGTAGCGAGGAACGAAAATAGCGACATATTTTTTCCAGGTGTAGTGGCAGAGAAGTAACGTAAAAGAGGAAGAGGGGGAGAGAGAGAAAAAAAAAACTCGATTTTGCATGCAACTGAAAACGCGCACTTCTTTTTATATCCATCGAAACTTGCATGAAGCTTCGATACCATGACGACATGATCGGATCCGACGCTATACCCTATTAAGTTGTAGCTGTGCACCGTGGATGCCAAGAATCATGTCCGACAGAAAAAATATGAAAAGAGCAGCGCAACCACACAACTCAAATAGGCAAACTCGATTATCCAATGATATCTTACATCACTCAGTGATCTTGCGCAGGTGCCAAACTTTTGGGTAGTACATCCCCGAGAAAAACGGAAGACGTTCTCCCAAAGCTAAAAAAAGATCCATTGTCGGCAGGCATGGTCACCGTGTCCTGTGACTTGAACTGGGGAAGTTGTCGCATGCATGTTTTGTTCCCAATCTTCACTTTCTCCACGAAGAGAAGTAACAGAATTATGGCACTTTTGCTGATTGCTATTTAAGCTTAATTCTTATCACAAAATTCCAGCTTCGATCTGTACATAGATGGTTGAGGGATTGGACGTGTCTCAATTACAGACGGATTTCATATTTTTGATCCGGTCTCTGAAGTAGCTGAGTGCAACCGTTTTACCGTTACGAAAGATACGTACACACAGGCATCGTGTCCTGATAATGGGTCCAAAAAGCTTCCGACGCTTGCTACCGCTTGTACGAATTGATTATGTTTAATACTATAGGGAGTTAGGATTCAAGCAAACTGCAAGCTTCTTTGATAGAAAATTCCCATACGACAGTCGAATGCTTGGCAAGCAGTTCATTGATACAGATGCAATCTCTTGCTGAGCCTCTCTATTTGTCTTGGCAGCATTCAAGCCCATTCTGGATGACGAGTTTGATTCAGAAAGAGCGGAATTCAACTTTTCTGCAGCAGCCAGCCGGAACCCAGCACCGTCACGATCCAGAGACGCGTAATTGCCCAGCTTCTACTTTAGCGCACACCCTTATATACACACGCATAATGTCAGCAGAAGTACCGGCACATGAAAAGAAAACACAAGGCAACAAGTTGCCTCAACTGCATGCATTAGAAGAAGACGATGAGTTCGAAGAGTTCGCCGTAGAAGGTACTGATCTTTTTAATAAGATGTATGGATCAAATCTGGACCTTAGCTTACATTATTTTGAACAGACTGGGAAGAGAAGGATCAGCAAGGTGATGACTCTCACTACTGGGAGGATAACTGGGATGACGACGATGTAGAAGATGCATTCTTTAATCAATTACGGTACGTTTCAGTGTATGAACGATGCCTTTGAATCCATTGCACATGCTAACGATCGTTTCCTTTGCTTCCTAACAGACAGGAGCTTGAGAAAGAGAAAACACCAACCTCGGAACCAATGAAGTCGTAATGTTCTTAAAAAAGCTCTGAATATTGATAGCCGAAAGACCATACCACCCTCCGTCCCTTTTGTATCGGTATCACTCCTCAACTGTACACACACTCCATTGTTTCTCACACAACGATGTGACGTCCACAAAAGAATGAACCGACATTTACAAAAAATTCGTCTATTCAATACTGTCCAGTTGGAAAAACTCATGGAAGTTGCATCATACTTGTCAAAAGCAACAAAGTTTGGGTCACCACCGGAGATGCCGATCATAAGGATTAAATCGTTATCTGTTTTGGGAATTCTATATACACGTTATTAGGAGGCATCGACTTTGACATACTGCTTGAACGATTGCAAAAGCACATTCTTGTCGAGATTCTTGCCGATCAAGACAAGTTTGCTAGCGAGATCCTCCGTTTGATTTTCGTGAACAAAACCTTCTTGGATATCGTAAAGGTCCTGAACGCCTTGCACAATCAGACACTTTTGTCGGTCAGAAGCATCAGCTGCATCTTTTGGTGGACAAAGTATTCCTTTGAGTCGCAAGACGAGCAATTGATCGTCATTTGACGACGATGGTGGCTGACCAGGCACGACTTTCTCCCACAGTAGCATCTGAATCCATGACTCGATTTCTGTAAGCGTTTCTAACTGCTCTGAGAAATGGATGCATATCGTTTGGACAGTCTATCAAATATGAAGCAACCGAGCGTTAGCTATGTTACAGAAATTGGTTGCTTTTTTTATTCTTACATGACTGTGATGATGTGCATGAGCGTTGCCATGCTCTTCGATTTTCCTGGTCTGTTGCGCTAGGTTATCTGCATTGTGCACATCGTAAGCGTTGATATTCAGGACAAAATCCAAAGGGATTCTACTCCAGTGTTAGCGCATATACCGAGGAACTTGTGTTTTTATTCCTCACCTAGATCTCTCCGTCACAAGGATATCGGCAACAGAGTTAACAGACTCTATATCTTCTTGGAGATCTTTCAATTCATCCTCTTTGAGCAGATCCTTCTTGTTAATCACAATGCGGTCAGCAATAGCGATTTGCCTATATAATCGTGGTTAACTCACGACTTGCAGACTGATCTAACTCTCGCTGTCACATACTTTAAGGCTTCATTTATCATCGTATCCTCCTTTTTCTCCCCCATATACTAAGATACCCTGTCAGCAAAGAGGCTGCACTGAGTAATTCGATAAATGCAGCTCACCTCTCGAATATGCTTTGCATCTACCAAAGTGATAATACCATCCAAATAAATCTCGCTTCCAAGGCCGTCATCGAGCCAAAACATGGAAGCTATTGGTCCTGGATCTGCTAACCCGCTTATATGCTGTCAGATGGAAGAATGGCCTATCATTGTATATTCTACAATACCTAGTTTCCAATAAAATGTAATCAAATTTTCCTTTCTTCTCCATCAGATTTTCAATAGCTTTCACTCCATTATCTCTTTCAATGTTAATATGATAAGTCGATACGTACATGCTAGCTGCCTTACGCTCAGCGACTTACTTTGTGGAACAGCACAGGCATCCATTTCGCAATTCTAGCCATTCTTCATACAATGTGCCTTCTTGATTGACGGATAACGACTTCTCAATATCACTGCCTATCTCGACTCGTCAGACAAGAAAGAACGATCTTCGTGCCGCATGCTGTGAGCAATTACTTTCTCCAAATTCGTTCAAGATGACTGCAATTTTCTTTTCATGTTTTTCAGTAAGGATATAATTTAGAAGGGTGGTTTTGCCGCTTCCCAAGAAACCTAGAATAATATGTATCGTAAGGAATTGCACTGCTTTGCCAAGCCAAGTGCCACGCCGTGCCTGTAACAATCGTGACAGGAATCTTGCCCTTAGGTTGTTCCGCGTCGTTGACAGCCGCCGGTGCTGGAGTAACGGCTTCACTGGAAGCCGAATCAGCGGAACACTCCTTCAAAGCCAAGCAGCAGTCTCGTGCGCTTACGTTTCAACTGTAGAAGATGCCGGGATCAACTCGGGAATCTCGTCGTCGAGATCGCTCATGGCGCAGGAAAAGACGTGAGAAACGGCTGCAGCCAGAAAGTGCTAAATCTACAGCCGCCGCTCGAACTACAGTATCCCGACACATCGGGATGCAGTCTAGTGTCAAGTAGATTTATTCACCTTTTAATGCAATCCACAACAACAGCATTTTCCTCTTTATGTTTGGTTTGACATATTCCTTGAGCGATATGCTACTCATACCTTACAGATATCTAAGATTATTGCATCAGGCATGAGATTTATTGCAGCTTCGAATCGTCAGTAAACTTGCGGCGAATCCCATTAATTCATATACCGAAAGCCCAATACGAATGTTCACTGGAGATATACTGCAAAAGCCTTACTATCAAACATCATCCTGTGGAATGCTTTTAGGCGCTCTGTAGAAAATCCATGTCTGACAGATGTCGTGCAATGTATTTGACCAACCCCCCTGTGCGACTGCAAGTAAGGCATGCCAGGTTTCAAAACCTGTTCCCCACTCACTCAATGTCCAAATTCCAACTCTTCGAGGACGGCGTACAGGTGAGGGCTCGTGCGCTCAAGTATACCTATGCTCGTGGTGCGGACGCACAGCTGCAGTCAAAATCTTTCCCTTGCTCGAATCAACACGAGATTCAAAAGGAAATTGACCTAATAGAGAACTGAGGCACCGAAATATTATCCAGTACTATGCCGAATACAGATACAGAGGGAACTTGTGCCTGGTCACAGACTATGCAGAACGCGGTTCCTTGCGGGACATTTTGGATAACGAAAAGTTGACATTGAAGTAAAAAATGGATATTGCAGAAGATGTCGTATCTGGGACGACATATCTTCATTTTAACAATAGTATTCACCGCGACTTGAAGTCTCTCAACATCCTCATCACGAAAAAGTATGAAGCCAAAATATGCGACTTTGGGCAAGCAACGCTCAAGATCGCCACAGCTTCCAAGTCGGATACATCATCTCGTATCGGTACTATACGATGGATGGCGCGGGAAGTAACCAGACGACCAGCAAATACTCAAAGGCTTCAGATACCTATGCGCTTGGAATGGTTCTTTGGGAGATAGCAAGCGAGAGAATACCTTACTGGGACTTTGCAGACAATACACTTGTGTTAGCGATGATTCGGCGTGGAGAGCAGGAAGGAATACCGGAGAATACGCCTCAAAGGTACTCCGATGCCGTACGATCTTACTGGCACATGGAACCATCTGAACGTACAACACCAGAACGACTCGGACGTGATGTTTGGAACATCAACATTCGCAGCGAATTCGCCGGAGGCTTCGTCATCGAACAATGTAACCGATGATTCTATGAGCAGTGTAGGAAGTTCAGTCTTTTTCTGTAGCAACTCTACTCCTATGCACCAAGTAATAGCATCCTCCATTACTTCAGATGAATCAAAAGTGGATATCTCAGCGCACCCGACAAGTACCGATTCAAGCTATCTTTCAAGCAGCGTCCCAGATCTCAACAAACGATATGAAGAAGCAATCGTACATTGCAGAGAAAGAAGATTTAAAGAGGCATTCAACGTATTTCATAGCTGTGCCTAGCAAGGTTACGCAGGAGCGCAAGCAAAATTGGGCATCATGTATTACGAAGCAGAATACGTCTCCAAGGACAATCTCAAGGCTCTCGAGTGGTATCAGAAATCAGCTGAGCAAAAGAATCCAGAAGGCATGGCTCATTTGGGTGAAATTTATTCATGCGGAATCTCTATCCCACCAGATCAAGAGAAAGGGATGGCTTTGTTGCAGGAATCAGCAAAGATGGAATGTTATGCAGCGTGGATAATACTGGCATTGATGCATTTGAATGGATGGATGCCCTCAGACTGGGATAAAAAACAACGCAACCGAATTTGCAAGCAAGGCATTACCTGCCCTAACTGAACAAGCAAACCTTGGCGACGCTCAGGCTCAGGAGTCGCTGGGCAAATTGTACCAGTACGTTTATAAACTGAAAGGGACTGCAAAACAGCGGCCAAGTGGTATGAGGCGTCCAAGACCATGTGATCGCTGGCATATCTAGGAAGCATCTACTTGTACGGAGCAGGAACTCTTCGGGATTACACGAAAGCCTTGGGATACCTTACAACAGCTGCAAATCGAGGTGATGCTCTTGGACTGTCTACGCTGGGTGAACTGTACGATCTGGAAATGTTGCTCACAGGGACGTAGTTCGTACACGGAAGTTGTTTGAAAAGTCTGCAAAGGCAGGATACATGTTCGCATACTATCGAGTTGCAAGATATTACGAAGCAGGCATCGGTGTCGACAAAGTGGGCTATGAAAAAGCTCTGGAATGGTACTTAGAGGCAGCGAAGAGAGATTTTCCAGTCAACCACGAATAAACATTCCATTATTTCAACAGAGCCGCTGGAAAAGGCAATCCGGAGGCAGAGCTGCAGAGCGACAGAGCGGCAGATCCGCAGATCGGCTACATGTACGAGCATGGTGTAGGGGTAAAAAAAAGCAAGAAAAAGGCGCGATATTGGTACGGATTGGCTGCTGAGCAGGGAGACAGCCACGCAAAGAAGAACTTGGGCAAGCATTTCCAAAACTGGCAGTCTTCGATTCTTTGGATGGCGGAAACATGGATACCTTAATTTATATCTTA
The DNA here is from genome assembly GCF_041956525.1 of Rhizomucor pusillus. Lineage (NCBI taxonomy): Eukaryota > Fungi > Mucoromycota > Mucoromycetes > Mucorales > Lichtheimiaceae > Rhizomucor > Rhizomucor pusillus. The sequence continues at coordinate 21,322 of NW_027192149.1, forward strand.
ATAAAACATTTAACATACAATATTGACTGCCTTTACATGGGTTGTGCAACAAATTGTGCATTACGCTGTAGAATTTGTATCTATATCCTAAAATTATAATGAAATCTCATAAAACCTGCAGATTATGAACTGAAATGAAATCTACAGTAATACGCTAGATTATTTCGAATGATTATTGGACGTTGTGTCGGAGAATGAAAAAAGCTATGTCCGAAGGAATCCCGAGGAGATTGCTCCTAAAATTTCCAATTATTGCACACGAAGCTTTACATACGCAGCAGACATTTTGTATAGCTGCTTCCATTCAAACTTTTACTATGAGTGAGGGTCTACCGCAGTTACCAAACACCTTTTCAGCAAAAGAAATTACTCTTTCTTTGTTAGCTTTAGAAATTTATAAGCTATTCCAGAATCCACAGGATGCTATGATGGCTAAGAGCTTCCTTGGTATAGGTATGGAATCAACCTGCTTACATATGCGGGATTGTAATATACAGTACGAAATCTAGACTGAAAGAATAGACTATACGCCGAAAAGTACAGTGGGAGCGTTTAAACCTATCTTGCCTGGATCACCATGGATTTTTTGGTGAAAGGAGGATGATGATGACGATACTGATGAGGACGACGATAATGATACGGATGATGGCAGCAATGACAGTTATTGGTTTATTTTTTTTTCTTTTTCTTCCATCGTTACTGTTCAGTGCCGAGGGTATAACAAACGCTGCTGGCAGCATGTTGCATAGGAATGCTGGGTCCTCCTGGTTGTTCTTCTGGTACTTGAGTGTTGCTTCCATGGTTTCAGCGACAATTTTTTATTTATCATCATTATCATTATTAAAATAGTGAGTCACAAGTTTTGTAGATCTCCGTCAGTTTTGGCATTACCTTTGCCTGTAACACTAATTTCAGAAGTGGGAATGCTTGTGAAGGAATCAAACTTGGTTCCAGAGGAATTTCGAATTCCTGGGTTCTACATTCCTGCATACATATCCCTTAGGGCAGTCCGTCACGGACATACCCATCCTCCTATCTTTCAGAGAGGTAAACGTGAATCTATTGCAAAACATTCGTGTGACTAAAATGATAACTTACGGATCTGGTGAAGGCAAACAATTTTTGCGGAGCGGATAACTTCCATCCGATTGTTTGTCTTGTGAACAAGGCGACAAAACAGGTCTTTCATCACCTTTGGAGCGTGCAGCTAATTCTCTATGATCTCCTTTTTACCAATGCCTGCATCGTCTACCTTGCCGCACTCCGAAAGACCGTATTCGACGTCGTTTCTTACTAAGATAAGGTCCGGGCGAACTGTAGCTATTTTGGAGCTAATTGGGGAAATTCCAGTTACTGCTCTCTGTTCGTTCAAACGCGCGGAAGTTGCGATACAGCATTGGTCCCTTATTAAAAGAATTACAATGAAATCTTGAGACAAATAATAAAGAGATACATACCTTCTAGTTTCAATTCCCAAATTATCGAAACACCTATCCAGTAGGCTCCAAATTCGAACGACGAAATCCAATTCCGAGCCATGCGCCGCTAGCTTGTCGAAAATTTTGTAGCGGTAAGCACTGATCAGCTGGAGCATAGTGCTTTGCAGCCAGTATTGGTCGAAATGATCGGATGGTCTAAAAATCCCAAAACTGACGGTGACGGCCGTAAGAGTTTCTAGGCTGCATTCTCCTGAAGATTGCTCTTCATCTGATAAACATTCATAGTAAGCGTCGAAGAACTCTTGGATGTTTTCAGCGAGGGCTGGTAGGGAAGGGTCTCCGCAGGTTCTAATCTCTTGTAATTCCTCTGCTTCGAAAACCTCACCCCAGCAAGGATCGTCTACGCACAGGATAAAGGAATGAACAGCGCTCCATAGCACAATCGTTAATTAATATTTCTCAAAAGTGCTTCAATAGCAAAACACTTACTGCTCGTAATCGCACTGCTTACCGAAACCATACATCTTATCCTCAGCAAAATTGCCACTCTTCAATTTTCATTTTCTTTCTTTCTCCATGGTTTTGTACTTTCGAAGTCCTCTAGCATCTCTGGTGTTAGCAGGCAGGAATCGAATTTCGATGACTACAAGGTAAATTTAATACCGCTTTCAACCCCATACTACCTGTGCATGTCAAGCACTCACTGTCGAAGATGTTTTGGAGGATACTCGAGCTGACGATGTCTCGACCTCTGATTCGGCTTTTGCATCGGATTCTGCGGGATCCGTGGTACAAGAGCTAGAGACTCCGGCTTGCTTCTTAAGGACGGCAAATGAAACCTTTTCCCAGTGAGGACGATGTCTTCGTCGCTTTGCAGCGCTATCAGTACCCGCCAGACGACAACGCTGGACTCAATACTCACAGCTGTTACTTTCAGCTCCTTCGCAACTGTTGAAAAGCGCGTTGCCCAGACACGTTCGATGTCATCCCCCGGTCTGGTGTGATCGACCACAACCTCCAAGTATTCATCTATAAATGTTGAAATTGATGGCGATGCACCTTGACGCAATGAGCCCTGTATATGTCTACGTATTGCTTTGTTGAGAAGTAGTCAGTAGAAAACAAAGGTTCGCATGTTGCCATGCATTTCACCTTCTTGACATTCGCTTTCCATGTTGATAGATGAAACGGGGATATTCTCTCCGGCTGCATAAAGGGACAGGTACCAGCAACGTCTCTTCCCTCATCGGTTTCTCTTTCCACAATCGCTGCTGGTCCCAAGGTCCATACTTTTGCGAATTCCTCAAAATTTTACGTACATGCAGACACTTCACATTACATTCGCATGCTATCTTTTATTCTTCTCAAAGGAGACTGAAGAGGCAGACCAAAGCAACTCGGCGTTTGACTGTAGACCTTCCAACTCAACCTACAGTTTTGTTTCTTCCTATCTGTCTACCCTGCACGCTACTGGTCATCTGTCGGGTTGACTAGAGTGGAGTCGACGACTATCATGTGGTAATATGTCGTGTTGATTACTTAAAAACGCTCGACTCACGCAATGATGGATAATCCCGTGTCATTGATTTCTTATACGGCATACTGTTTATCACCTCTTTTTGCGATCACTCGTTACTCTGACAAAAGGTTCATGGTATTCACACGTCTGTTTTTTTCTATACGACTGCTTTGGATATCGTCCACACTTAAGACTGTATACTCTTTGGTTTCCTTTAGTCACGTTGCACTCCACCGTAGTACTTGGGAACATACCTTTGTACCCATCTTCTCAGTATTCGATCTACCCAACAGGAAACGACTGGGAATATGTCTGCACCATCACCTTTTCCTATGAAAACCTATTTTATAATCTCTCAAGAAAAGACGTGAACTTTCAACGACAAGTCCGGCATCTTGAAAAGCTGACATAGTCAGCATTACAGGTATATATGCCAGCAACAAGATTCGACTCAGAAAAGATAAAGTAACCAAACTTCTATATACATACCGGGAAACGTGACTCCGTATCTCAACAAGCAAACCAGTTTACATCAATGAAAATATCACTGCAAAAGAAGGGAAAACAAAACCAATGCATCGCTACATAACAGGCTCCTAAAGATCGATATCAATAATCAATCGACTACCGACAAGAAGGTCGATTGGATCGATTGTCTTCTATACGGATCCCCAACTCAATTAACTCACTCAAGACCCGGCATTTACAAACTGCGTGAAGGATTTAAAGCCTATTACACTGAAATCTTCGAAATTCTTACAGAAAGAGGATCCAATGACTACAGTAACGTAACAAACGGGTTGGAATCATAAACTAGTTTACTTCCATCCATTCCTCCCACCAACGACAACAACGGGCCAACCGCTCATGAATAGAGTAAAGCTAGCCGCCTTTCCTGCTTTCTTTCCCCTGTCCCAAGCTTAAAGTTCGAATAAAAATGCAATTAACTTTCCATAGCTCTTTGATTTACAAAGTATGTAACTATTGTCATCCTTTCATGGAGCTTTCTGACTGACATTATACCATCTTGCGAATGAAAATGAGAACTATCCTCGCTCCATACGTAACAGTTTATCCGCTGACATGGAGAAAACTTCCTTGCCTAATACTTTACTTGACACCCCATATAGCAGCGCTTTCGTACAGATTCATTTCTTTAATATTCATCAAAAGGAATATACAGTAAATCTAGCCATTTCAAGTAAATAACCTACATCCTTAATATATACAAACGGTCATTCAATCACTTCTTCGTCTGGCTTCTCCTGACGCTGCCACTAGTAGTAGCTGGTCTTCTCATCCTTTTCCCCCTCCTCGCTAATTATCTTGGTCCTATGGGAGTCATTTTAACAAACAGGTCCATTCGCAGCCTCCATAAGTTGGAAAACCTACTTTCCCAACCGTTCTTTCTCTTGCTTCGTTTGTTTCTCCTCCTGTTCTTCTTCCATCTCTTTCTCTTCTTACTCTTATTCCTTATCTCTATTTCTCTCCTCTTCCCCAACCTTTTTCGTTAACGTGCGCTTTTCTGTACAGTATGATGCCCCTCGCCTTCCTTCATCAATTTGAAACTTACCGTTCTCCAAAACATTATTTGAATCCTTCCGTGCGGGTACCCCCTATGGCGGGCTCTTTACCTTTCCTTCTCTTCGTTTGCTGCTCTTCCTGGTTCGTCTTGTCCTTTTCCTTCGTCATTTAATCTTCATTTCATTTCCAACTCTCGCATTCGTCGCATCCGTTCGTCTCTCCTACGAAGCTGCGTATCTTCTGTTTGTATTCTTGTACGGCATTTTGCGCGTTCCTCGCTGGTGTTCTTCCCCACAAACCAACTTCTAACCTCCTCTTATCCCTTCGACGAGCAATTTCTGTAGGCGCTACATACATAACAAAGAATGGTGTTAATTCCTCCGAAATATATTGCAAGAATAGTAAATACTTACTTTCCTATTCACCATGACGACGAGGTACACTCTTCTCCTTTCAATACAGCCAACTACATTGCTATGCTTGCAGGAGAAAAATGCCGGAAATGAAAGTGGTTGAGTAACAAGCGAGTTAAATCTACACTTTTTCCAAAAATAATGCCGCTCCAATTTATCATTTTGGTGTATAAATGTCTTATAAAATTTCACAAAATGCGGGAAAAAGTGTATATAGGAGACTAGAAGGTACGTTCTACATAAAGGCAGTGGGTTTACATGTGTTCAGGAAGGGGAGAAATGGGGAACGGTGCTTGTCGAATACAATTGTAAGGCAACCCGCCTGTGGCATCTTCAGATTCGGTCGTCTTTTTGCCAATCTCCTCACTCTTTAGGAACTTCAGCTCGCACCTTATCACGTCATGTGTAATCAAAGGGTAATCTACGTGTGCGATGAGTTGCTAATCAGAGTAATACGTGACCGTTACCTGTAAATCGAACAGCAATGGTCTCTGGCTATCACACACCGCCGTTAACAGTTTCTAACAATTGAAAGAAGAACGCAAACACAGAGAGAGACGCCAGACGGGGAGTGCCAGTAGAGCATACACAGCCTGGGTATGCATCTGCATTCACTCGGAAGGCCTTGATAGAAGTGCCCACCTGATTCCGTAAAAAGGGACATTTCCGTTCGGCACAACATTTAGGGCACCACCCCTCTCGCACGCTGGGTGTCAATCCAAGAGCGGGTAAAAGGCTAGTGTGAGGAAAAAGGATGAAGTCAACGAACGCAATTCGCAAACAAGCGGCGGTGATGTAAAATCACAACTAATGATCACTCCGTGAGCATCTACATCCACAGATGCTTGGTTTGCTTTCATGTTGAGCATGGACACTTTATTGATTATGAAGTAAATTAAGAAGTAATTACAAGTGTGACGTAGGCTTTTTGAAGAAATTGCGCGAAATATAACATGTTAATTAAATATCTATACGGTACCGTATGTCTAACATTTATTTGTCCTCTATCCTTCATTGTCACTGAAATTCATCGGGGAAGGTTGCATACCATGGAACCTTTTCTATGTCATATGTGATAAATAGTCTGTGGAGCGGATCAACCTCAGGCCAAGTCATTTCTGATGCTTCCGTGACTTGCACTAAGATGATGTGATCGTTCTCAAGCTGCAAGACGATCGGATGCGTCCGTTCTGTTTGTTGCGGGCTTGTGTGGTAAGACAGGAACAAATATGATTGCGACCCGTAGAATGCTACGGGTGTTTCGAACGCATCGGCGGCAATTTGGGTGCATTCTGGACTCACGAACCACTCGAAGCCCTCAGGATCCAATGCTTTAGGCATGCTGTGCTTGTCACATTTAGCGTAATCGCTATCGAGCATTTCAAGGAACTTATGCCGCATAATTGCTTTGACATCTTTGTATCGTTTTTCATCCTTGAAAAGCTAGATTGCAAGTGCACGGAAACCGCACTTTCCATCTGGACGTGGGTCATGGACCAGCCTCACAGCCGTTCTTGGGATCGAATCTGTTGCAAGATTTAGATGTGGTATGATTCGTATTTTGGGCAGCTGCGAAGCTTCAGATGGAGCCGCAGTTGAAGATGATGATTCTTTCTTTCCGTTCCTATCAATTCGATCAATGAATAAAAGAAACAAGAAATTGCTTACGAAACTTTACCAGATATTTGCAGCTTCTTTGCCTAATGCAGTTTTGGCTTTTTTGCGGCTCTGAGTATCTTGATATTGAAGAGCAATCATCTCACGTTTGTTGCCGCTCTTTGCAGTAGTGGTCTCCACTTTTTGCCAGCTACTTTGCTTTCAAACAAGATAACAAGTCCTCCCGCTGCTGGATCTGTGCATCGATACTGTATGTTTGCAATTCTCGATAGCTTAGCTGCAATTAGCTCCTCTAATTTGGGAGTGACAAAAGACTCGGCGATTGCAATAACTTATCCCCCAACGTGGTAGTATCTTCTTTCGGCATAAAATCAAACATTAATGCTAGCACACATCTCTTGATTTCAGCTTTATCATACCGTCGTTCGTAGCTGTAATATCAGGAAAGAGATGCCAGCGCCGTGGAACATTGTTCAAAGGGAATTTCCCCGTGCTAGGAAGCTTATGACAGCAAGGCATGTTGTATATCTTTCTCAGGGCGCAACGGCAATGATCAGTCTTCAAGACATTTTTTTGCGAAAGCTCCTGCCGTATAGCATTAAAAGCAAACTTCGATATTTTTCGGCCAAGGTCTGCAAGCCATTCTCGATAAACCTGAGGCATATGGGAATCTTGCCCCAAGAATTCCTTGTTAATCTGTTGCCTCCATACGTCAGTCTATAAAAACAATATCAGTGATGTGCTGACCACCAGGATCAAATGATTATTTATTGAAGGCGAGTTGACTGGTGGTCAAATCGTCTTTACCTTAATTCGATAGAACTGATCCAAATGCTTATTTGCAAGAAACAAGTTATTAGAAGATCAAGCGATCTCTTAATATCGGCATGCGCGCCTTATGTTCGATTGGTGCTGGTATTTCCAAAGTGCTGGACTGAACAGACGTATCGATCCACCCACTTCTAATTGAAGGCTAGTTTACTTAATAGTGTATAAGAGATCAAGTTAGCACCTTTCATATACGATATCTACGCAGGTGCTGTTATAGGAGTACCATTGCAAATATTCTGAGACTTTCTTAGGATCTCTTGCCTTTTTGCTCGCTTCTGCAAACGTAGCTAAAGCCTTGCTTTCGATTTTTCATCTGCTGCCACACGCATCCTTGAGAACTTGTCATTCACTTCTTTGGCCATTAAGAAATTCAAAGCATTTCCGAGCTTTTCGTAGTCAGTTTTAACTGCGAATAGCTTCTGCAATTTCAACGCGGAAGTTTCGTCGCATATGGATCTGGCACAATAAATTTTTGGTATCAGGAAAGACTACATCCAGTGCCCTCATCAAAACCGCTTCGCTATCCGTTACGAAGGCCGCAGGAGAAACTGACTGCTCGAAAAACCAGACTTACTTCCTTCAGCGCGCTGACAAACCATTCCTACGTTTCGCTGGTTTCTTCAGCGATCCAACCACCAGCAATACAGAATGTCGTGAGCTTTGGGAAGCCTACATTTCCCGTGCCAACAACGTTGATAAATGGCATTTTCGGTTTGTTCGTTTTGTAGGTCCCGTCCAGTGATATAATCTCTGGAAATTTTCTGGCGAGCTCGATGGTCGAGTCATGGGCTTAGGACAAAGAGCGAAGGAACCGCTTATTCCCTTCTTGCGTGGTGTTATATCGAACCTGATATCTATCCACTTCCAGAGCCTGGATAAGACTGAACATCTCATTCGGGATCGTCGTTGAAAACTTTCTGGCGAGGGTTGGAGACTTCCTTGGAGACCACAGTAATGCCTAGTCCTTTCAGATAGGTAACGATCGTTGAATTTTCGGCATGCGCTCTGATCATATTTATAACATTCTCCTGGGCTTCCCCCTCCAGACGGTAGGATGCCGTATTCAAAGCGAAAGCATGATTATGCTTGTTTTGCATGGCTACAACATGCCACTGGCAGCTGTCTTTGTTGAGGGTCAGATCATCACTTGCAAATGGGCACCCAAACTTCTGCGAGTCTTTTGCGCGTTTCTTTTTCGCTTAAGTGGCCGCAGTGACGTTGCCATCATCGTCGGCGATAAACACAGCCTTCGTGTCGATGACCTCTCGCTCTTCCTGGTTTCTAGGTACACCGGAACGTCGACATATCCCAGGCGAATGTACCTCTTCTCGCCGCTCATGCTGCTTCTAACCGTATACACGGAGAATCCACCGTTAATCTTCGCCCATTGCTGATTGTCTTCACGAGCTTCCTGAGCAGAACCCCAAAATTCGCGCAATTGGTCTGGAATCAATGTCACTCCATTCAATTCGCTGGACAGGTGAAAGAGAACAGTGGTACAAGCTTTTGTTCCCGGTAGAGAGTCAACTTAACTTATTCTTATGGAATCAACGCAATAATTGTATGCACTTTATATTATTTATTGAAAGGGTTAATACGAAGCAGATGTCTTTTATTTCGCTATACAGTGATCTGAGTTATGCACAACTTGCATCTGTGGGCATTGATAGCATTTGTGCCTGACACCACTCCACCGCCCTCTAAACTAGCACTCAGAGTGATTGGGGTTGGTGCGAGAGGGATGGTGCAAATAGACGAGCCCGAAAGCCCCAAAAATGATGAAAGATATGATTTGGTCGCTTTTGTCTTCCTTCCCTCAAGCCAAGGATCTGGAGATAATCGGCTTCATTATCATGGGTATTTGAATGTGTATGAACTCATGATTCATTAAACTAATTCCATCTGCACATAGGTTTGAAAGTTGTCCTTCTGAAAATGGATCGCCCCTCCCAGCACATTTGCCGGCTTTTCCGCACTAAGCCCATGTATTTCCCAGAAATCCTGGAGACATTCGCGGTTCAGATGGGCTCGCTGATTACCCTTGTGTGGCAGGCAAAGCAAGTTTTGAGACGCACTCTTGACGCCGTCCAGATACGCCATATACAGGCCGAGACGACGGGAACCGCGCTGATCATAGACCGACCCCTATCTGCTTGTGCCACAAGCCCTCAACGTAGACACGCAAAGCGACCACGGATATCTCCTTGAGTCAATAACCCATTGACCATTACTTGTATTAATCCTCGTCTATTACCATCATATTCATCATTCCCAATATCAATGAGCATAACGCAGTGCCTTGCATTAGCAAGCATAGTCTTCCTTTTTTGCAGCTTGTTACAGTTTTTCAACTAAGAAATTGCCCGTTTCGAGAGGCACACTTAGCGCCTCCAGGAGAACAGTTTCGCTCGCACCGAAGAAGCAGTTCGCGTTCCTCAAAGAAGCCGTTGGCGCAATTCGAGAGTAACAGTTTGCGATCTCAATCAATATGCTTTGTCGAGTAGAAATCATCCTTTAGCTTTGTACTGAATCCGCATTTTACGCAACTCCTAACTTCGGTCTGCGTTTCACAAAGCCATCATCTGCCAGACATCGAACAGAAATTGGGATGCCTTGGGACATGTCAAAAAATCATTTTGCTGCGGAAATTGGCTGAGGTAGCAGCATTCGCAAAATTCACGCAGAATTCATGCATAACATCCTCATAGCATCACTAATGATGACCATCAGGAAGGATTACGACAAATCAGTTGTGAAAAGCTATGTCATTAAGCCAAGGGGTTTATTTACAGGAAAGTCTCTTGCTGGAGACAAGGATTGAAAAATGAAATAGAGTGTCGTGTCCAACCATTGACATCTGATACAGTTATCTGTGCAATTGCATGAACCAAACTTGATGTGAGGTTGTCTTTGTCATTCATCGGCTCCCTCCGAACGAACATTTTCAGTTTTGCAAAAAGCTCCTCAATAGGATTGAGGAATGGAGAGTAAGGTGGTAAGAAGATGGCGTTGAATCCTCGTTGGTCGATAGTTGAGGCGATATTCAGGGTATGGATTGGTGCATTATCAAAGACAAGATTCCATCCTTGTAATCCGCGGGCCTCCAGGCGATCCAATGAAGGAAGTTGAGACTGGTTGTTTCACTTTTTGCAATTTGAAAGACGCTTCGACGATTCCATCCTTGGAGATTGCCGCCAGAAGCGACATCGAAGGTCTCCGCGTCGCTGGGACTACGATTCGGGCCGGCTGACCTTTTTTAGAGCGAGCAAACGTGCGATGCATGTGAGTATTAAACTCGCTTCGTCGATGAAAACGCAATTCATTGCGTAGTCGACCCTTCCCGAAAGTATTTGTCTTGTACGAATTCTTGACGTTGTGCTCTCACATTAGGATCATTTCTTCTCTCCAGGTACTTCATGGCACGCTTCAAAGTGAGCGCACATTTTTCACGATGTTTTGCTAGGCCCCATAGGGATATAGTGACGTCTGGAAATTCCTCTGTAAGAGCATCATTGATATCGTCCAATATCGCAGCAGGGTGCTCATCAACAAACTGTGTGAGGAACGAAGTATGCTCGCCTCTGATTTTTGGTTGAGTAGGATCGCCATCTTCACCATACAGGTATCGCTTAAGTATGCACGACTAGTGCTGTCAGGCATCCCGATGCGCGCGCCAGCTTCGAATGCGCTCAGTCCTTCATCAAAGAAGCCGGTCAAGAGGCATTGGGCCTGATGCCGATTGTATTTTCTATATTTTCCTCTTGGTCCCCGCTTCTTTGCTTCTGACGATCTTGTTTCAGCAATGACGTCTCCTCCCTCCTGCAATGCGTTAGCTTGTTCTTGCTCTCGAGAATGCTAACGGGCATGTTGCCCAATATCATCGGTTATGGATATTTGTACTTGACTTCCCGAATGGATTTCAGATGCATAGTTGCCATCAGAAACCAATGTCAATATCTTCATCATATGCTTCCTTCGGCTGAGAGAAATGTAGTGTGTCTTCTATGTCTGAGAGTGACCTGTCACCGTATGCATCCTTGCTCCGACTTCTCCATGTCTCCTGGAGAGGATCAAGGTGCTCTTCATTGTTGGGATGTTTTTCTGATAGTTTTCGGCGGTTGTTTCTTATTGTGAATAAATCGGCTAATTTGTCACAATTTGCATAACTTACCCATTCGTGCGGTATTTTCCACGGAGTATCCTTGGGGATATTCCTCTGTGGAAAGACCGGTGGTTGCTGCAGGTATAGACGTGTGAGGCACACTTGATCGGAATACAGAGGCTACATTCTCGCTTGTGAAGGGTGCGGAAGATCCTTGCCGCTCTTGATGTTGCAATATAGCTATCATAAAACAAGTTGTTATAGTAATGATATTTAAAACATTATATTCCAGGCTACAAAATAATTCCGTTATACGGACCCTGTGATATACATTCAGTAGCAGAGTCCGTAGTATCGCTGCGAGTTTGTCTTCTTTCTTCATCTCTGAACTCAAGATTCAGCTGATGAATAGCTTGAGTGAGAGGTAGCATTGTTGCCCTTGGCTGGTCGACTTTCCGTCAACGTTCAGCTGTCACTTGCATGCGCGGCTTTTGCCTTGTCCTGTAGACCTTCGGCATGGAAACGGAAGAAGCGCGAATGGTCAGTATACACGATTTCCTGTTCGTTTTCATGTACTTCTTTTATATTCATCATCTGGAAACTGTTTACAGACTCCAATACTGTATCACAGAGTAGCCACAAACAACCTTTGAGCTATGACAATATTTCAGTAAAATATTTTCACGAATATTGCATACTAATATCTTCACGATACAATATTGCAACGCTGGTGTGGAACCATCCGTAACTACGGTTGAAAGACAAAAGGTTCGATAAAAGGATAGTGTTACATTCTTCATCATCATACGAAGCATACAGGGCTGAAACACGAGGTAGTACCAGCTAATGTTTCATCTACAGTCTCAGTATGCTCAATCATGAAAAAATACATTTGTCATTAATAGATTACGTATTGTATATTTCGCAGTCCTGCATGAATTTTGCGAATGCTGCTACCTCAGCCAATTTCCGCAGCAAAATGATTTTTTGACATGTCCCAAGGCATCCCAATTTCTGTTCGATGTCTGGCAGATGATGGCTTTGTGAAACGCAGACCGAAGTTAGGAGTTGCGTAAAATGCGGATTCAGTACAAAGCTAAAGGATGATTTCTACTCGACAAAGCATATTGATTGAGATCGCAAACTGTTACTCTCGAATTGCGCCAACGGCTTCTTTGAGGAACGCGAACTGCTTCTTCGGTGCGAGCGAAACTGTTCTCCTGGAGGCGCTAAGTGTGCCTCTCGAAACGGGCATTTCTTAGTTGAAAAACTGTATCTATGTGAAATCATGAAAATCTGCCCAAAACCTCGATTTACTGTGCTAGCTACCTGAGCATGGATAGTTTGACTGCTATTCCCAAATATGCTTGGAGTCTAACAGCATATCAAGAGAATAGAAATATGAATCTGTGCAATGTTACATCGATGATCATAAACAGAAAACATGCTTCTTGCTTTTTGACATGGACAATGATCAGAGAGAAAACCAGGAACTAGTGGACTAGAAAACAAATAGAAGGATAGGCAAATACAATAAATGCACAGAGAAAGAAGATAAAAATGGGATGCCTGCTGGTATGTATACATTGATGGGGACAGAAATATATATATGCGCGAGATATAAAGGTTTGGAATCAGGTATTGTGATGAGACCCTGGGGCGGCAAACAGTTGATAGCGTTCGGGAGAGTCGCGCATAGCTGGACTAGCGAGCAGATCTCGAAACTTTTGTGTCTTTACAAAACGTGGCACGGAATCTTGAGCCATGATGCGGCAAATATGATCATTGACTTTATCGTACAGTCGAAACAAGGACTTTAACGTCTCTGCACCGGGGCTATTGATGACAACGGCTTGGTGTCCGGTCTGGATGGTGCCTGCAGACGTAAACGGGATATCACTGGTTACTCCGGCAACGACTGAGAACGTCGAAGTGACGAGCTGGATGATTTCTTGCCGCAATGCATGGTCAATGTTGACTTCAGATCTAGCCCGAGGACTCAGGTAGGTATCGTATATCGCATATGAATCGCTGAGAAGTTCCTTTTGTCCGGCCGAGGTGCGACATTTCTTGCGTAGATTGTAGTAATCAACCCAAAAGTTGATATTTTCTTCACAAAAATTCGCCTTCATGAAATCGCGAAAGTACATGCGTACCAATGGATCCTCCAAAATATGTCCCAATCGAGTCCACTGCGAATCTTTTTGGACTTCGCTGCTAGCTGTGAGGACCTCTGCAGACGGGAATTCTATGTCGGGAGGATGGTCTGTCATGCTCATTGGACGCGATCGATACCGAGGTGAGCTGAATATTCCTTCAATGCTTCCTCCCTTGTCGTATCCACTATCTCGAGTGTCCGAGGATGTACTTTTTACAATGGGGTTTGATGAGGTATCGATGGCTCGATCGGGTTTTGGTGAGGAATCAATTGAGGCCGAGGCCATGGCAGCAGCGAGTGCTTCAGGTTTTACCGCGTGTCCGCTTGCCAGTTCAGCAAGTACAGTGGGTGGCAATCCTTTCAGTGACCCATTTTTGGGCGATTTTGTAGACGTTGCGGACGATTTTGCTTCGTGTGATGCTACGGAATGTGCGCTGGTGGAGACAATACTGGATTTATCGTTCGCGATGCTACCACTTTCCTTGCTATCCAGTTCGTCCCATCCGAGCACTTTCTTTCCGCGCGCTGTCACGTTATACAGCGTTGATCTGCCTGCTTTGAAGATAACATCATCGTCAGGCAAAAATCGATTGCTTCGGTCGGCCTTGTTGGGAATCTGCTGTATCCATCCGTACAACGTGAATTCGGCAGCAATCATTTCAGCTTCTTCTCGCGTTGTCACTGTCGTGTACTCGCTGATCCATTCCACACATTGGTATCCATAAAAGGTATGCTGATACTCGACTAGATTTTCTTTCTTGACACCGCCCACGTCATCTGCTAACAGTTTTTCTGTGGGTAGCCAGTTCATCATGAGCTAATAGCCGGAGATAAGTTCTAAGCTACTTTTGTCTGCCCGCTGCTGCTTTTACCTGGAACGCTGCAGTTAAATTTGCCCGTGCAAACGCTAGCTTATCGTCGTCTGTTAAGCGTTCGAAGACAAATATTTTGAACGACTCGATGCGCGACAAGCTTTCTCGCATGTGACTGGTGGATACGTGCGCGCGGTGTGAAAAATCTTGAATCATGTATTTGCCTTTCGGGGTCACCTGCCAGACGCCTTTATCTCTCATGGTCCGGTTAGTTGGATCGCTGGCGTTCTCAATCAGTCGAGCATTCAGGAAATGCTGACCCAGTGTCTTGGCCATGCTCGGTGACATGCTAAATGTTGTCGTCGAACGTGTTGCCACATGACGAGTTGGATCGGCCGGGTCAGGTGTCCGCACAATATGTGTAAACTTCAAGTCTGCCAGGCACGTTGCTGCCTCTTCGGTAGTGAATGTATTTGAATATGACCGAAACAGCGAAGAACGGTGGTGCTTAAGTGGAAGCTGGATGAGCAATGCGGAGAAGAGGTCAAACATGTCCTACGGAATACAGTGTTGGTCGTTTGATCGTCAAGGTTATATGCCTTTCTGTCGAACCTTTGCGTAAGGTCGATGTGTGCTTGTCACACGCATCATGCTTGTATACGTTGTAAAGGACGAGTTTTTTGAATTCGGCATGGCCTGAAGAAATGAAATGAAATGAAGAATGCAAAATAAAAGAAGGGAAAAGGAAAAGGAAAGAGGAAAGTAAAGGCACGAGCAATAAAAATAAAGAAGAAAGAAAAAAGGTGAGATCGGGTTCGTGAGTCCCGAAGCACGTGTGTTGGGTAATCCAAGTCCTAGTTAAAACCGACCGTACCGACATGAACTTGTTATACGAGCGCTTTGTTGGTTTTACAAAGAATCTTTCCTAACAATTGAAAATACGCTTGATACGGTGACACAGGAAATTACATGGATGACTTATTAGGCGCAAGTCCGAGCCTTTATCTTTTGGACCTTATCGAGATCTTCTGGCTCACAAACACGTAAAAACGTCTCTGGGCTCGTTGGGATATCAAGCACCACCGGATAAATGCATCAAGTTTACGTCCTCCTCACTCCTTGTGTAAAGATACAACGATACTCTGTTGTAGGTCTTTCCACGTTGTTACATCGTTTTTCCATGGGACGGGTTATTACCGCGATTCCATAGAAACGCAGCCAAGTGTATTACAACATATTTGCCCGCATCTAAACTGGCCAGACATAACCTTGGCATGCTGCATACTTTATTGACATGCTTGTACTTGAGCCCTTTGCAGCACTTTGCAGCATTTTGCAACATTCAACCGTTGCTTTTGATTGCCCGAGTTCGATAGCTTGCATATACAGGACGTAGCGGACATTTCGTGGAATAGCAGGATGATGCCTTCGAGATACTTTGCTTCATCGATGAATGAGACAATAAGATTATTGTTATTCGGAATCTTCAACGTATGTGTAGTTAATGAGGGGAAAACGAGCAAAGTGCATGATCTTGTCTTATGGTCATTGCTGGGTTGTGTGACACCAACGAGTAACATCTACCTTGCGACCTGTCCATTTGCCATTGGTAAGTCAAGTGTTAAGTAGCCCAGTTTCCCTTTTTACTCAGAATTGCTGACTGTGATGGTTTCTGCCAGCTCCGGCATCTCGGAGAATGCGCGCGTCAATCCAAGTGTGTCCTGTCAAGAAGCAAATCGAGGTTTATTACGCTGAATGCATGTTAATAATTTACGATTTGTTGGACAGGGCTGTGATGCCTGGAAGCTCCTTTCCCTCCAGTAGCTCGAGGGAAGCACCACCACCGGTGGAAACGTGACTAATCTTATCGCCTGCTCCTTGATTCAAGGCAGCTGTAGCGGTGTCTCCACCTCCAACAATGGTGATAGCACCTTTCTTTGTAGCCTCGATGACGCTTTCCAGCACCGAGTGCGTGCCTCCGGCAAAGTTAGAGAACTCAAAGACGCCAGGTGGACCGTTCCAGAGAATAGTCTTAGACTGAAGAATTTCATCGTGGAAGACGCGGCGAGATTCCTTGCCGCAGTCAAGGCCCATGTAATCGTCAGGAATACCATCCTTGTCTGTTGCGTAGCCGACTTTAGCTTCGTTGCTGAACTCGCTGGCTGTCACGTAATCGATAGGGAAGATCATTTTGACATTTTTGGCTTTGGCTTTTTCAATCAATCCCGGTACAAGTTTTGAGCCCTCCTCGTCGAAGAGTGACTTGCCAATCTATGTCATGTGTCAATATACACGCTATCCACGACCGACTTATCAACGGATAACCTTACCTTGACATTATCCAAAGTCTTCTTGAATGTAAATGACATGCCTCCGCATACGATTAATGCATTGACGCGGTCAAGCATATTTTCAATAAGCTTGATCTTGTCAGATACCTTGGCACCACCGAGGATAGCCAGGAACGGTTTCTCGGGTTGCTCAAGCACTTTGGCAAAGTACTCGAGTTCCTTTTGCATCAAAAATCCGGCTGCGCGCTGGGGCAAATCGACGCCAACCATGGACGAGTGTGCGCGGTGTGCTGTTCCAAAGGCATCGTTGACGTAGACATCCGCCAGTTTTGTCAAGCTGGCACGGAACTTTTCAACATCCTTTGGATCGGCCTTCTGCTTCTTTCCTTCGGCGTCTTTTGTGGAACCTTCTTCTTCAGCGTGGAAACGTAAATTCTCCAGAAGAATCACTTGCCCCCCTGAGGCCTCTTGACATTTTTTCTCAACTTCAAGACCGACACAGTCCTTTAGGAATTCGACGGGCTTGCTGAGCAATTTCTCGACCTCTTTGGCGACAGGTTCCAGCGAGTACTTGGACTGCACCTGCCCGTTAGGACGTCCGAGGTGCGACATGAGGATGACTGCGCTGGCACCTTGATCTAGCGCGTATTTGACAGTCGGCAATGCTTGTACGATACGATTGTTGTTTGTAATGTTTCCATCCTTGATAGGTACGTTAAAGTCGACACTTTTGCATCATTAGTGAGTATTGGATCCGTATACGATTCGCTTTACTTTTGTTACCGGATGAGCACTCGTTTTCCTTTAAGAGACAGGTCACGGATGGATAGCTTGTTTGACAGCGACATGGTCAACAAGAGACTAGAATAAAAGAGAAGGAAGAAAGAAGAGATATATGACGCGCGTTTCAGACTTATTTTTTCGGACCCATGCCGCGCACCATCTCACGTCTTCATCCTGACATTGAAAAATGCAAGTCCAGGGGTTTTTGGTCTCGAGATACAAGAAACAAACATGCAAAGAAAGAGGAAAGGGAAAAAAGGGTCATATAAAAAGGAAGCCTTACAAAGCCTTGGTGTTCAATGACAAGCAAAGTCTATGTACTATTTCTTGCGTCCTCCTCCGCTGACCTGGAGAGAGCAATGCCGTTAGAAGAAATCAAAAAAGAAGCAGAAGGGGGATCTCGGAGGTTTGATTTGTTTACCTGCAAGACTTTGGAAAAGATCTTGTCGACCATGCTTTTATCCAGCTCTCCCCACTCCACTTTCCATTGCTCGCCATCTTGAAAGCTGTCCATATCCATCCAGCTTCCAAACACCGGTCTGTTGTCAAGCGGCACTGCACGTCCAGCAGCTGTCGTGATTGATAGGATTTTGCGCGTTCGAAAGGTAGCAATCGTTTTTATCTTTTCGGCCAGACTCAGCCCCGTCTCGGTTGGCTCCACCGTGATCCACACTCGATGTTCCTTGTTTATCGATTGCACTGTAATTTGGCGACCTAGATATACGGTTTTAATTAAACCATTGCCTTTTGTTGTTCGTAACCTTACCTGATTTCTTAACACTCTCTGTGGACTTTGTGCTCTTAACCGATGCTGGTTTCTCTTCAGTTTCTTGATATAAGGACGATTCGTCGTGGTATGCGGATGGTGGCTGGTACTGTTGTTGTATAGCTTGATAGGGATGTTGTCGCTCGTAAAAGTAATTGTTATTGTCCATAAAAAGCGATGATCTCGGCGGCGGCATGGGCGGCTCCTGCGGGAGCGGTTTCGATTGGCTCACGCGGCGACTAGATGATACTTTCCATTCTTCGCCTGCAAGGATGCTCGGTCTTGAATCTGGGCCCATGTAGCCTACATTATTGCTATCTTGATTGCAGTCATAATTGTTGCTGTCGTAGTAACCTCCAAGCGCTGCGGGAGCCGGTATCTTTAAACTGTGTATCAACCATTGTTGCTCTTGACAACGGGTATCCTTATTAACGTTACCTGCCCATATCCCGCACCAGCGTTTGGTCCTGCTGCTAGCAGCTGGTCGTCGTAAAAGTACGGTAGCGATTGGCGGTGATCTTGTCCATTGTGAGCTAGAGATCTCGGTTGGCATATGCACTTGAGTCGAGACTGTGAAAAAACGATGGGCCCCGGAACCTACCGGGATAATAATAATAGTATGTCGATGAGTCCAAGACCATGGTTAGCAAGGGAAGAGAGATGTCGCTTACTTTATTTTTCCGTATCCAGGTTTTTGTTTTTTTATCACCTATCCCTTTTTGTAATTCAACTTTTTCGCAGTGCTGACATATGCATGATACGGCCGGTCAGAGTCGGTTCACGCGACCGGAGAAAAACATAATCCAAGTTTGGTAGATACAAGAAGCAAACGCATCCAAACAAATGGGTCGAGGTGTTTGAGAATTAGATCCATTTCGATTTATTATGGACCATCTTTTGCAAATCGGTACATAGCAAGGGTGTTCCACAAACTTGTCAGTGAACTTGAGATACAGTGCGCATTCAATGTTTTGATTATGAAGAGCCAATGCAACTCTATCTGTCTCCACGACAGTGATGTAATAAATTGCTGTGCAATTGACCGAGAATTAAGCAAACGTTAGTTTTCCGTGAATAGGGTCTAGTACGTTTCCGCAAAGTGATGCATCGAATTGACAAATAAAAGCCAAGGGATACAAGGCACTGTACCATATCAGCCATCGCGAACTAACTTTTTTCTAGTGTAACCATTCTTCTGAAGCATTGTCAGTAGACCATTGGTTGGTGAATTTTGCCCTGCCCTCTCCCACTTTTTCTTTCCCGCCACCCCACACACGCAAGCATGGTCGACTGGATGAAAATCGTGAACCACCCGGCGTTCAACATTGTGTTCTTTATGGTTCTCCGCCAATATACCAAGAAGCTGCCGTTGGAGGAACCAGAGACCCTGTGGTACTTGCGCGCATTCTACGTCGTCTGCCAGTTGCTTGTCATTGGCCTCTACTACTGGCTCATGTGGAAGGTTGTCCGGAAGAACGGTAATATCCTGACTTGTTTTTAAATTGGCCGTCGTTTTTAATCAGAGAGGGTGATTGCGATATATATACAGATCAAACGCCTTTGCGCTACGTTGAGCCCAAGAAGCAAAGCTGGGATGGCACAGAGAATCCCGAACAACTTGTCACGACCACTTACCAAGGTAAATCCTTCCTTTCTTTTACTAATCGGTTTTGCCGCGTAACTCACTTGAACGGACATCACGACATAGAATACGATGTCCAAGAGATCAAAAAGGCAATTCGCCAGGCATTGACAGGCGTCTTGATGGTTGCGTTTATGCATTTGCAGTTTAAGTTTGTACAGCCACTGTTGATCCAATCAATCCTTGGTTTCAAGACGTTCTTGACCACCAAGGAGGCCAGAATCCATATTTGGGGCGAGCCTACCGCGAATGGTCCTTTGCGCCGCCCGTTCCGCGTCGAAGCGCCATTTGGATTGGTGCCCGAATCCCAGCAACCCAAGACTGACAAGGCTTCCATCAAACGTGCAGAGAAGGCTCTCAAGGCTGAGTAAACAACGATGTATCTCAAAGTAGTGGAAATAATATACTGTAGATAACTTAACGAATACAAACAAATAATAACAATAGACTACCCCAAAAAGTTCATCGCAGACATTTTTCAGAGAACATGAAAAGGATCCTTTTTTTGGTTAATGAAGCATGAGAGAAGAACAACATATATAGTTACAGGCTCTGTTTTTTGAAGATGTGAAGAAGGAGAGCAAAAATGTGGATGGAAAGCTTTACAGAAGCGAGGGGGGTGAGGAGGGAAAATAAATGCATACAGGTAGAGACGACCAGCGTCCTAGAATTGAGTAATTTTTTTTTAGTTGCCATCGTATCCGAGCGAGCGCATAAATTCATCTAGCTGTTCTTCCACCGACATGTTGGGTGGAGGTTCGCGGTCGATAGTCGACATCATTTGCACGAGACTCGGCAGCACCATCTCTGGCGCATAGTAGACATCGGTATTTTGGAGGCATTGGTGTTGTTGTCGTTGCCTTTGTTGTTCCTCCTGAATGCGTTGAGGCGAGCGTTTTGGGATAGGCGGAGGAGGCGACGATCGATGGTGCGCATCGACCATGCCCCAGACAACCGATCCATCGCTCATCTCTCGCACTTCAACGCCCTGGACGTCATCGTCCTCCTTGCTACACTCGATACTTGCGCCGTTGGCTGGATCGGGTTCCACGAGAATGATGGTGCGACGGACGATCTTTTTGCGCTCAGATTCGTTGTGATCCATATTGATTGTTTTCGTCACCACGCGTCGCTTCGTTAGCAGTTGCGATAGGGTGCGTTTGATTGTTTTCTGCTGTTGCTGCTCATTAAATGCTGCTGGTTGTTTATCGTGATTGATAACTGCTATTGCGGCTGGCGACATGGACGCTGACCGACCAGTGCCTGTCCGCTGGTTGCTACGCAGCGACGTTGCCGACAATACAGAGCTGGTGCTCAGCGTTCGCATCAATCCCTTGATAGGACCGGGAGACTGAGATCGTGTGCGTTGGCGAAGACTGCCGAAAAGTCCCAGCGACTTTCCGGTTGGTGCTGCAGGCTTTTGTTGATCGGCGGAAGGAGTAGTCGTTGTTGGCACAGCGTCGTCCGTACTCTGAGCAAGGGAGGGCAATTGATAATGTCGAGGAGGGCGAGCAGGTGGAGTCAAACGTTTCGGTGGTTGCGGTGCTCGACGCGGCGACGTAAAGGCGTTCGTAGGGTCAGACAAGGATTCGGTCGGTCGTACATTGTTCTTCTTGTCAGCATTGGATTCGTCTGCTAAAAAAATTTAACGTTTCAGTTACACACACATCGCCACCAAACTTGAAAGATCATTTACCTTTTCTGGTAGGCACAGTACGCTCATTCAGCTTCTTCAGAAACATGGATTGCCTGATCTCATTATCCGGCGACTGCGCAGCTAGCGGCAACGGGTGCTTCTTTAGCAAATTCTCGAGTTCCAGCTCATCTTGTTCCGTCAAGACAATCCGACTTTGCCGGCTGGCTTGCATGACCGACAGCCGATGCTCGTGCAAATGCCGAGCAAACGCAGCAAGATCAAAGGTCATCTTTGGCTGCCGTTGCTGCCGTTGCTGCTGCTCAGTGCTGGCAACAGGCACGTGTGGATCCTGTTTCAGATTGTCGATCTTTGACTGCTGCTGCTGGTTTCCAAAAATTCCAAAATCTCTAATGAAAGGATCGTCGTCGTTCAATGTGATTGGAGCTGTCTCGGATCCCCTGGAGCCCCTGGACTTTTCATCGTCCTCGTCATCTTCCCCTGGTGAAGAATAGTAGTAATCAAGACCTTCCACATCCGAGTCGGGCGACGACGGCGGCGACAGTGGACTGCAGGTCTGACCAGTGCTGTTTCGAGGAGCAGAAAGCGGCCGAGTGTCCAGCTTGACTGGATCAACACTGTTGTTACTATCACCTGACGTTGCTGCTGCGTCGCTGCTGTGGTTTGGTAAATCGATAATCGATTGGATTACGACTGTATCCGACATGGTGAGCCGCAAGCGGATAAACGAAAGAAAGAATAAAGAGATCAATTCAAAAATAAAAAGAAAGAAAAAAAACCCGAATGAGGTTGAAACAAATTGGCAGCAGTTTTAATTACTAGGTTACACACGCTGCTAAAAAATTCGTCTGGCATTGGCAAAGACCATCAGTGGCGGTCGTTGCTCGAGCACTCCCTGTTTCAGCCCGTCGTTACCGTGCTCAAGCATCTCTATAGGCACCTCCTTTTCGACGCCAAGCTGCTTGGCAATCACTTTTAGTCGAGGTAGGCGGACTTTACCGGCTATGAGAGGATAGCATGTGTAGTAGTACGTCGCTCGCCCTAGCGGTAAAATGCGACCCCGCAGCATCTTGAGCCCCGAGAAAACAAATGCATCGCTGAGTTCAATCGACGCATTGAACTCTGCCAAGTGAACTGTTGGGTTATTAATTGTATATGTCAGCGTAAATGGTTCGCCCACGTAGATCTCACTCGGTGCCTCTGCAGCCACAAATTATTAGTCCTGTACCAAATAAGATAAAAAATTCCCTTACCGGCAATAATCGAAAGACTAGGTGGACGGAACTCGAGCGAGGGCAATGCTATATTTGTCTTGAAGGGTTGTTCCACATGTTGTCCACTCCTGCAGCGTTTTAGTGCATCGTGTATCAATTTCATTTTCTTTTTCCCGTTGCATTGTTATTCATGCATTCCCACCTCTTCCAAAAGATATTGATGCTTCCGACGGGTACCGACGGCTGAAGCTCCGTGACATCCTCGGTTCTCAAGCGAAACAAGTAATTTGCATTATGAAGGTATCCAGATTTCCATTCTTTGTACAAGAATTTTGGTTAGCTAATTTGCAGGGTCTGGCTGCTGCCGAGAGAGTCTAGGCTTACCAGAACTTTTCAGGGGTCCCGGCTCCGAGATCAGACTTAGCGTTGTTATCGGATGCTCAAAGGGCTGTGTATGTGCACAGAGAGACAATTACTATTGTTGCACAAACCTAGGGACACGATTATTGTTACCTGCTGCTCAAACTCTATTTCCTCAATTTCCAAATCAATATCTGCGCAGTTCCGTATTGAGCTCGCAACGAGCCATGTCTCTGACCGTGAAAGCTCCGGGTCGCCATCGCTCTTCTCCAGCTTATCCGCTAGCGGCTTCAGTCGGAAACCGCTTTCGAATGCTGTGCGGAATGGTACCCGCAGCACCTCTCGCTTTTCTACCGCGTTATCTTGGCTTCCATTACCAGCTGCATTGTAAGAAACCTTGAATTAATTAATAGACGTCAGTGAATATGGATAATCGTTACTTTAAAAGCACGCTCTCATTTGCATTACCTTCAGTGTCACAATGCGCGTTCCAGGTATATCGTTTCCTCGGAGGTATAGAGATTTTGTACAAGACTGTCCAGGCTCAACGCGGCCTAAAGACACTTGATGATCGTCATCCCTGTCAGCCGAAAAAGTCGCCATTTGTTCTACAGAGTCGGGTGAGTAAACACCAAATGGATAAAATGAACATTACTGACCTTGTCCGTCTGAATCTTTCATTTCTGCATATAGGAAACCTTCAATAGCAAGCTGCTCCTCATTTTCTAGAGTGACATTAACCTTGTAAAGCTCGTCCAGTAGGGCTTGTCCTTGGTGGTCGACTTTGATGTGCACTCTGGGCGGTCGCTGTGAAATCCTGACAATATATTTAGTCCTATGTTACGTGTTGGAGCACGATCATTACTACTTACTTTATCTTGTTCAGGTCTCCGCGGCCATCCAAAAGCGTGAATGCGGGTTTGGAGGAATCTATAAGCGGCAAATATTTGAGTAAAATGTACGATTTTGCTGGACATGGCTTATACCTTGAATAAACGATAGCCATTTTCTTCGAGAATCTGAAAAGTCTTCGGTTGGTCGGTCCAGGTCATAGTTCAGGCTGATATGTCTGTGAGAAGACTTGAGATCCAGACATACGCCAATTATCTGCGGACATTATGAATATGGATACGGCAATCAAATTGGGTCCAAATCATGTAATCACCTTTAACTCTCCACATTCCTTTGGCAGTATGCTTCCTTCAAACACTCGGGTCTGATTCTTTGCTATCCGAAGATCCACACTTTTGGTTGTCCAACCCTCGAATTCGCCTTCAGTAACTTTTTCCACACCGTCGTGGCAATTGATCAACGCCAGTTGTGGTTCTAAATCTTCTTCTGACCCGTCATCGTACAAGACGAGGTTGTATTGAGGATCACTGAATAGAATACGCATGGATGCAAATGGAAGCGGCAAAGGCGGACTTGTCTTGCCGGTTTTAAGCGATATTTGGAAATGTACAGGCGCATCCACATAGTCGTCGCCTGTTCTGAACTGGACACCACATGTCAGTAACGGATTAATCTCGTCCATGTTGATGGCTATCGGCACAGCTGCTGCTGCTGTTGCATTTACATCGTCATCTTTGGTCTGCATCAAGTCCATCAATTCCTTTTGGATATCCTGGCGCTTTTGATCGGGCATAGGTAATTCACTGGATAAAAGTTCCAGCAGGAACTCAAATGCACGGTCCCAGCTTTTGAGCTCCTTGGCGCATCGCAAGGACCACCGAAGTATGGATGTCAACACCATGTTCCACTTTTCTTTGCGGTATGTTTTGCCTATCCTCTCAAAGAACTTGAGCGCCATTTCGTACTTGCCGGTCTCGTAATAAGTGCCGGCAATCTCTGCTGCAAGGTACAGCGTCATGCGCCCGTTGCGGTTCTTTTTAAATTGTTCGTAGCTTTTTGTGAGGAGCTCGATCGTCTGGTTCGAGTGGTCGACTTGCTTTTCATTTGCCAGCAGAATCTGCATTACTCCCGTTGCTTTGGTAGCATCTATCTCCAGGAATCGTCGTCGCCGTTCTGCAGAGCACATGGCTGCCAAGTGGTAGTAAAAACCGGGATGCTGAAGCACTGCAGCGGGATTGCATCCACCAAGTTCTGCGTCCGCTGCACCGCTGCTGGCACCTAGCAGAGGGCTGCCCGGTAAGTGTGATGATGAGCCACTACCAGACATGTATGAAGTCGGAATAGGTATTTTGAATCCATGCTGCGTTGCTGTGTCAATCAGGTCGGCAAATATGCGGTACTGTTTGGATAACCACGCCCAATATTCCAACGACTGTTCTCCAATACCCCACACGTTCGAGTAAGTTTGAATTGTCTGCAAGTGCCCATTGAGCTGTGCTAATGCGGAAGATGAATCATTCATGTACAGATAGAAACGACAAATCTAAAAGACAGGTAAGCCTAACGAAAGAAGTGAACTTGCCCAATGTAACTATTACCTTGATATTGATACAGTCTAATAATTCTCTAGCTTCTTCCCAACGTTTACCGCGCAGCGGAAACCCAGTCTGTCCAGGAGTAATGGATGATTTGGGTGCAAGCATATCGGATAGCAACGTATACGCACTCTCGTAGGATCTTTGCATGTCCCATTTAATAAAATAAATGCCATCCAAATTGTTTAGGATATATATACACTCACTTCATTGCACCTTCAATGTCTTGCCGTGTTTCCAAGAAGAATCCTATCTTGTAATCATATCGCATCATCCAACCTTGAATAGATAGAGGCTGTGGTTCATTGGAATCATTCGGTTGTGATAGCCGTGCTGCCGAAGCAGGCGACGGCAACTTTGATCTTTTCTTTCGTAACTTTTTAATGCGGGCGTTGTAGAACTGGATCGCGGGCTCGTACAATGAACGGTACAGCCTAGCGTACTATGTAAGCAGATACTCTTTCTCCAGAACATGCCAATGATATTTACTCGTTGACAAATTCCTGCATGTCATGCTGTGTTCCTGGTGCGATCGTAAACATGGAGCCCTTGCTATCCAAACCCGACTGTTTTCGCAGCATTGCCAATCTCTCCTCAACAGCCGAGTCATCTAAGCGTTGCGATATGTTAAGCCTGTATCGTTTTCAATTCGAGACTGTTTTTACCTGTATGCTGTCTTTTCAAGATGATGGTGACCGCAAATTTGATGCCTTTTTCTTGATAATATTTTCTGTGAGTATTGATCTCTTGTGACAACAAAGTGTCTTTCTCGCGCTCAGTTGGATCGATCAATACATGCGATGCCAGCGGTCCCGTCTCCCGCTTGGGTCGCGGTGGGCTGCCCGATTCCATGCTCCAATCCCACAAGTCGTAGAATCCAACAATGGCGCTCGGCGTCTCCATATGCCGTTTTACCCACAAGGGCGTCATGAAACCATCTGGATACAGTGGCGACTCTCTGGAAAGCGGTGATAAGTCGCTGTGAGGCGGCGGAAGGTTGGGTGCGGCTGGTGTACGTTCAGGTAATGTAAAATCCTAAGAGCGAAGACAGAGAAAGCGTCAGTGAGGCGGGCAATAGCTATCCTGCCTTGCCTCCTTTTGTCATTTCTTTCTCTATCGACGTGGACCTCCTCTTTTACCCTATCTCCTCTTTCTTGTTCCTGGTTTGCTTCCTTTACCTTGTCAACAAATAAGACTCGGAAAGGCGGCGATCCCGGTGAATTGTGGGTCTGGATTCGCGCACTTTCATAAACATTGTATTGTTGCTTGCTGCTAAAGATTGTTGCGAGTGTAGTGCCGAGGCTGGCTCGGGAGGATGGCCGGTGCTGTCGCGGCGTCGAAGGACTTGAAGGTTGGTCATTTAAACCATACACTGCTAGTACAGGCACCGAATGTACAATGTATTCTTGCGGGTACGTGTTCATCTTTCGTCGTGCCACCCGCGTACTACTGTAAAGCAGCAGTCAAGTGGATACCAAAGAAGAGCGACGGGCTCAAGAACGAGAAAAATTGGAATAACCTGCAAAAACCGCATGAATCCGCTTGCTTCGTTGCTGGCAGCTGACCGAGAATCAGTAAAAACTGACTTATGCTAACAGCTTCTATACAAAGCCATTACGAGAAACAATTCCAATAGACAAACGATAAACATCAAAAGAGAATGGCAATTTATTGTACTGTTTGCATTCAAGTAAAGGAGAGCGGAAGGAAGCCGTTCAACGAAAAAGGCCTGGAAAAAGAGATTGCTATGTAGACGACAGGGACACGTTTGGACACTGTGACATCCTCTAGCATAGCTTGATTAACAATACCATCCCAAGCAGTAACCATATGGAGGAAGGGGTGGAAGCGGAGGAAGAGGAGGGAATGGTGGATACGGACCGCGGGTCCGTCCATGCCAGGCTGGTTCAGCTTGCGCTTGTTCCTGAACTGCGGCTTCTGTAGCAACATTGTTGTCGTTCGCGGCGTTCACGGTAGCCAGGGCAGCGACAATTCCAAAGATCAAGAGCGTTTTCATTTTGATTGGGATGGTTTCTTGCTTGGCCAAAGGGAGAATATATAGAGCCTGCACTGGAATCCGTTTCCGAATCTTTTATATCTTTGCAAGTTCTTTGTTTTTCGAGATAAATTTCCTTAGTATCCACCTGACATCTACAAGAACGATATTTATCTTCCACAGAATGAAATATATCGAGCAACTTAAAGATCAATCACTAGTTTCCCGTCGCTGTAAATAGCCGGGACACATGCATATTAATATCGTTGAAAAATGGTGCGATGTGACTTCAAGCTAATGCACTCATTTATCAGCCCTTCGAGATCATCACTATCATAACCCGTACATCCGTTTGGATTACGACAGCGGGGAACGTGGAGCATCCACCAGATGCTAGGAGTATTTTGCTACCAGTAGCAGATTTGCATGTTTTTTAGGTTGCTTCTTTTGTAGATATAGCAGTGTTTATCCATTGACGACCTACAAGCATTCAAGAAGAGACGAATTCCGTTTTTATTTTCACAGATCTGCAGTTGATAGTATGTACGTAAATTACATTTCAATGCTCATGCATTATTAGCACCACCAAGGATGCTCGCATTTCTTTCCCTTTTTGCGACGACCGTAAGGTAGTGACGACGTAGCAAACCAATGTGGGTAGTAGTACCAAGATGCCGATGCTGCCTGAGGTGGATACTCTGGGTACGGTGGGAAAGGAGGATAAGGAGGGAAGGGCGGATACACCACCGTAACAGTTTCGCCTGCTTCATCATCGTCGTTGTTCTCTTGAGACGAAAGTATTTTTTCTTCTTTCATGGATTCCGTGACTCCTTTCTCCTCGTTGCCCGGGAGAACAGCAATGTTTTCAGTAGTAACGGCAGGACTTGCGAGTGCCTGACGGATGAGAGCAAGTACAGTAGTGCAAACAAGGAAAATGGAGAATACACGTTGTGTCATATGCATACTAGGATTTTTGTATCGATCGCTGCTTTGAAATTTTGATTATATACTTGGCAGCCGAGGATGCTCGCGCCGGCCGCATTTATACATCCACTGAGAGAAATGCATCACCTTTAACTTCAATGCATCAGAAAGGACTTTCTTTATGCATCACTGTGTACATACTCAAAAAGCATCAAGGATAGCGACATATACGTTCAGTACAAACAAAGATCAAGCAAATAAATGTCATACAAAAAGTCAGGACAACGACGATGTTACAGAAGCGTTGGATATATAATCTGGCTAAAGGGGTAATGAACTCACAAGCTCTAATATGCCGGTCGTCCGCGCTTGCTTAACGAGGAATACAGCGTTGTACATATGGCTGGCCAACCTGTCAGATCCTGCAACCATGGCAAATTCGTAACATGGAGACGATTCCATTTGAATCTCAGCCGCACTCTGGAAAGATTGCTGTGCAG